>NC_052487.1:13616236-13721582 GCF_009730915.1 Dioscorea cayenensis subsp. rotundata | reverse complement strand
ATCAAGCTCATCACAACCATCAAGTTTTCAACTCAATCAACAGGACAAGTTAGTTTCTTTTTCCTTTTTAATATCTTTAACTAAAACAAATTATAACCAAGTTCACTTAAAATATGACTTACTCTAAACATATTTAATAAACCATAACTAGCAGCAACTCTCTCTTCTTTTTCCTTTTAATGTAGCATCTATCTTTTCTTTTCACTTTTCTTCTCTCTTATGTTCTATGCCCACCTAGATTAACATTAACAGATGTTCGCGCTGTCTCTGTATAGGCATATTAGTTTTCATTGAGGATCATCTCAGTTCACGTGGAATAAGCAACTATTAATCATACTTAATTAATTTAGTGAGTCAACTGCAACAACATTCTCTTTTTCATATCTGGGTAACATCACTTGTTGTGACCTTCAGCATGACAATTTCCATAATTTGCACATCTCTTGTCTTTTCTCTTAGAGTTTTGTAGGTGCTTTAGTGCTCGCACTCTGAATGGTTCTCCTTTGTCTTATTTGGAGTGTCAACCATGCATCCTCAGCTGTGAAGCGAAGAAATTGACCTTCTCTTCACCAATTAGCCTCGAACATCTCTACCTCTCACACTGGATTTATAGTGAACTGATATGCCCAAAGACATAAGTGTCTCTCTCTAAACAAACCAAACACATAACTATGTGATCCTCTCAGCCACTTTGCATTAATAACAAGGGTCACCAGTCTTATCCCTTTTCACAAGAGCAACTCTGCTGCTAACCTTAACATCATAGCTTTCCTCACATGTTGTACTAGATCAGTCCCAAAACACTTCATGACTTGTAATCCTATCTGTTCAAGTACTGTCATTTCTCACTTTTGTCTCCTTTTTCACTTTTTAGCAACTATGTTAGTCTCAAAGTCAGGTCCTTCCACTTTCATAGCATAATCTCTTTTTACAACTACCTTTGTTCATCGCGATATCCCCAAATTTGCGCTCACAGCAGGTAATTACAAGCCTGCTTCTTTATTATTAAGCATAAACTCCAATGAATGTTTCACACATGTTATTGTTAATAACATGACACTCATAGCATTTCTTGAAAATTGTTTGGCACTCAACCTTTGGGTCATGCTACCCTCTAATACCTTTATAGCTCTTTCTCCTCCTTTCATAGTTTTTATCCTCTAATCGCTTACATCCTCAGTTGGCTAGTGCATCCGCGCAGTTCCCACTAAACCTGGCAGCCTCACTCCAGGTGATGCTCTCATCTCGCATAAATATGTCTTACACACATCTGCTAAGCCCAATCAGAAGCGAATGCAATGACAAAGTTTAAAATAAAAATTTGATTAAAGGAAGAATTTTCACTAAATCTATTTGCATACTCTACATGTCACTAACTAGTAACCATACAAAGATGACTCTTCAAAACCAAGATTTGATTTCACCATCAAGAAACCATGCCCAGCTCTTTAGTCTCTCTTTATTCAAACTACCATGCAATGGGGAGCGATTTGATTGTTCCCATCCCTCCCTATAATAGCTACAACCACTAGTTTGACTTTTTAGTAGGATTTCAAAAACATCCATTAACACTTATAAAAGCTCGAAAACCAACAAGGAAACCTTATCTAGAGCTTTCAAGCATATGTCTATCTTCCGGAAAAGAGGTAACTTATTGATTTTCTTTGCCTTCAAGATACAACCACCACATTGCTAGTAAAGATTTTGTTTTTCTTTTTCAATTCCATTGCATAATTATTCAACAACTCAAAATCTTTCTTAAATTGTTATTTAATTTTTTAATTATCAATCCCTTAGCATTTTTGCAGCCTTTATTAGTAATGAAAACACCTAACACCTTCCTCACCATTGCTTTTTAAATGCTTGGGATTAATGAAAGTGCATAAGTAGCTTATCACATCAGAAATGCTATTTGAACGAAGCTATCTCGTCTCAAAACCATAGGCGAATGACATGGTCAAATGATGGCATCCACATCATGCCACTTTCTCACCTTCAACAAACAAAATAACTAACCCTAACTTTTCACATCCTATCTCTAATCATCCGGACCGCCACCATCCCGTGTCTCCATCAATGCAGTCGAGATCATCGCCATTCCCACACCACTTCCGCCGCACCACTTTGCCGTCGCTAAACGTTGTCACCGCCAACAGCTGAGATCATGCCCGCCCCTCCCCGGTTGTTGCATAACATCACCGATGACCAACCGATCGCCAACGCCACCTCCTCCTCTCGTGGTTGTTCTCTTTCATATCACGATGCCAACTTTGAACCTCAAAGATCAACGTCCCCTATCATCACCATGGTGGCTCTCCGACATCCTCAAGGATGCTACTAAGATCGTCCTAAGATCATTGGGAAGCCGTAATCGTATTCTGCCCTGCTCTGATTTTATAGACTAGCATGTGTTTGATGAATTGTTCCGTGTCCAATGCATTTCTTTTGTATTTTCATGATTTGATTGCGTGTTTTTGGTTATTTGGTGGTTAATGAGTTGCTTAAGAATCTGGAATGTTGTTGTTTTAGTGGAGCTTTTTGTCAGGCACATCTTGGATTGTTCTCTGCTTTTTGGTGTTTGGTTTGATTGTTCATTTTGTTGTACCTATGTAATGCTTTCATTAGTGAGAAGGTGAAAGTTAACCTTCTTTTAGGGCATATTTGTGGGTTTTGGGGCTTTTTAAGTGAACTTGAAAGCATGATATCGCTGAAGCTTTTTAGTTTTTGCTTTTCTTCAGGCACTTCAGAACTCTCTCTGCTTCTTTGATGTAGTTCTTTAACTAGTGAGAAGATGAGTTATCCTTTGAGGGCCTGAGAGATAGCCAAAGTAATGAGGTACAAGGAGAAGAGAAAAGAAAAGTGCAAAGAGGCATTGATCCCAAGACACACAAACCACTCACTAAGGTGTAGGAGGTCTGGAGTTGATTTTGTGACCAAAAACCACAAAAATATTATCAATGAGGAAGAAGTTGCTCTGGGAACTTTATTTTGTAAGCCAAGAGCTAAGGCAGATTGTCTTAATGCTTTTGCTTGCTTATGATCTATATACTCCCCGAGGAATAAATAGTTTGATGTTGAGTTGGGGCCCACCATACCAAATGACCACTGCAGGTCTCGAGACATCGCCCATGGATGTCACCCTGCCTCTAGTCCATTGTAACATCATCAACATTATCTCAAAACATTGTAGCATTTATATAAAGCAAAAACATTGCTTTTCCATTGTGGCATTTAAACAAGCATTATGTGGGCATTTCACCACCATCAAAAATTACATTGTGGCATTTAAGCAAACACTTCACTAGCATCTCTACATTGTGTATGATCATAAATATAGCTAATTGATCAAATTAGATAAAAAACATTTTTAAATTTCTAAAAAGGAAATTAGGAAATTTTTGAGGGAAAATGTACCGCGAAATGTTTGATGGGAGGCAAACTCATCTCAAACTCATGACCTCAAAACCATAGAAATCATCAAAACAAACCCCCAAAAATTGAAGCAAAACTCATCAAATTCATCAAACACCCTTTCTTTCCCTACCTCGCAGAGTAGCCAAGATGGACTCAGAGAGAGAGAGAAGGACAACGCTACTCTTTTGATATCTTTTGTGATAGATGGCTAGCTTCACTCTATAGTAAGTACTAAGGCCTTTAGCAACATCTAGAGTAATTTTGTTCCTCGAGGTCGAGACAAGGTAGCGCTGACGATGGTCATCGTGATGCTCATGCTGCCCGACGAGAGGGATGAGGGTTACAAAGGATGAAGATAATCGCTGATCTCCCGACTTCGTGAGTGGCGACAACATCAATCGCACGGTGGTGGTGCTGTCAGCAAACAACCTGGAAGAGGGACGAGGTTGCGATGGTGGAGATACGGCGATGATCTCGACTTCATTGGCGCTGACAATGGTGCCGGTGAATCAAGCGAGACGACGAGGATGGTGGCTCATGGATGATGAAGATAGGATGTAAGAGTTAGGGTTGGTTATTTGTTTATTTAAGGGTGAGAGAAAGTGGGATGATGTGGATGCCACATCATTCCACCACGCTCGATTCATGGTTTCGGACGAATACTTCGTCCCAAATAGCATTTGTCTATCACATCTACATTTTTTTTGGCAACTATAGGATTAAAAGAGTCAAAGCTCATAATGATTGACAACATACATCCACTACACCATGAATAAAAATTAACCACATGTAGCTTGTTGAAAAACACTTAGCCCTCACCCTCAACACATCATTTTTTATATGCTTGAACTCAAACACATTCTTGCTACCAAGCTTTATTCTCTAAAACAATTTCAAATCTTTAAACCTAAGATCAAAAGCTTGAGTCTTCCATAGGAATACTAGGATTATAGCATTTCTTACTTGACTTGTGCCTTCTTGCATCATTTACAATCAACCCCTTGTAGTATCAACATAAATCCTAGGATCTAATGAGTCAATAAAATCACTCTCATAACCAACAACCTTTTCCACTTTCAGTACATTAGGTGTATCAATATTTCTAGTAGAATAATCTGTAGCATCAATAGCCTTTCCTCCATCCCCATCTTCATTATCACTGTCATCAACATTCTCTACTATTGTTTTCTTTATTTGAATATATTTGGTCATCTTATCCCTACCCTATTTCCTTTCTTCTTCAGCATCTAAACTGTAATTAATAAATAATTTTTTGAAAAATCAGATTATAAATAACTTTTTTTTAAAACAACATCATTATTAGCCAGGAATTTTGCCAAAGCCTTTGACACAGTGGATTGGGGTTTCCTTTTGGACCTCTTATTAGCCAGGGGATTCAGTGATAAATGGGTTGGATGGATCAATGCTATTCTTTGTTCATCGAAAGCCAAATTTATTGTCAATGGCTGCCCAAGTGGATATATTAGATACCGTAGAGGCTTAAGACAAGGGGATCCTCTATCTCCACTTCTTTTTGCCCTGGTGGTAGATGTTCTTAGTTCCATGTTCAACAATGCCCTCAATTCGGGTATCTTGCAGGGGGTTCCCCTTGGACACTCGGGTATCAAGATGTGTCACCTGGAATATGCTGATGACCTGCTCATCTTAACCAATGGTGACATAGAAGACCTTCGAATCATTAAACTCATCCTATACATTTTCGGGAAGGTATGTCGAGGGCTCAAAGTCAATTATGATAAAACGCGGTATGCATATGCCTCGTCAGCAAACCCCTCATATAGCCCAGACTAGGACGATTCATTGCATCTCAAGTTCCCTCCCACTTACCTATCTTGGCATCCCGATCTCTGGGGGACGTCCCAAGAAAGAGTGATTGGGATATTCTACTTAGCAAAAATTCGCTCTAGACTTGCCTCACGGAAATCAAAAATCCCTATCCTTAGGGGAAGGCTCACCCCGGTTAACTCGTGCTCACGACCATCCCCACCTATTGGATGTCCATCTTCGAAACTCCACGCTCGGGTTTCTAAGATTATTGACAAGATTCATAGAGACTTTCTACGTGCGGACCGGATTATCAACGATGTAAAAATTAGGCTTGTATCTTGGAAGAGGATGTATCGTCCTAGAGACCAAGGAGGTTGGGGTATCCTTAATTTGCAAACCTTTAACACCGTCCTTCTTGGCAAATGGTGATGGAAGGTTGTTTTACGGTGTCAGTAGTGTGGTGTGGACATTATTTGTGAAAATTACTACCGGAACTCCCCCACTTGGAATCTTTTTCACAAGTACTTCACGAGATGGGTCCTACTTCGGAATGGAATATTGCACTCTCTACACGCTTTCAGGAAAAATTTAATCTCCATTGCCTGAAATGGATCTTCCACGCTTTTTTGGCTTGATAATTGGGTGGATGGTCATGCCCCGGCGGACATCTGGCCTCACCATTTCCGAGTTAACCTTGCATAAGGAAGATACTATTCGTGATTTCCTTTCCTTTAGACCTTTGGGCCTTTGGAGTGGCCCCTCTGACTGGAACAACCTTGTTTCCAACGCCTTGGCACTTAGATCAACTGACAGAGATGAAAAACGTTGGTCCCTTGCAGCTAATGGTAGATTCTCAGTGAAATCATTCTATATTTTCCTGAATGATGGTGGTCTACATTGTTTCAAAAACTCCTTTGATCTTAAAAAGGCGATTGTCCAAAAAATAATCTTTTTAATCTGGTTAGCTTGGGACAACAAAGATTTTTGACTCTTGAGAATCTAGCCTTTGCTGCAGATGTAACTATCTTCGGGTCTACTACACGTGTGTTGTGTCATGCTCGATGTGGAAACTACTCGATCATCTCTTTCTCTCTGCCCTTTGCTTTGTTGATCCGGAACTACTTTGGACAACTCTTAGAGACCCGATCTCCCTCCTAGGTCCCTCAAGGAGCTTTTGGGGTGAATGGAGAAGTAGATTACACAAATCTTCTCTCCGTTTTTGGGATATGCTTGTGAGCTATTATTTGGAATATCCCGGCTAGAAAGAAATGCATGCATTTTTTTAATTCCAACCGCTCTCTCAATGTTTTGTCATTATCATTAAAATTGATCACTTGATAATCTCCTCGGGTTTGATGACGGCTCTCAGATCGAAAAAGCAAAGCTTGATGAGTCTGTGACCAAGATCAAGAGAAGCCTGGACTTCCTGAGTTCTAGTGATGTGGGGCATGATGCCCCATCGGCGCGTCTAACCCCCCCGGGCGAGATGTAGTTTTCTGTGCCATGTATCTCTAAAGGAAATGCCCTTCCTTTAGATTTTTTTCAGCTTGTCTTTTCTTTTTACCACCCTGGTGGTTCTCTTTTGTTGGAACTTCTCCTCCTTTTTATGTCGATGCTCTCTTTCTTTAATGAGCGTGAGTTTATCCATTTTTCAAAACAACAACAACATCATTATAAATAATTTTCAAATATTTTTTTAACATCTTCATATTTCTTTATTTTTTTATGAAGGAAATATATCTTAAAATTTTATAATTATTAGTATGTATCAACAATATATTAAAATTTTTTAAAAAATCGGATTATACAATTAGCTATAAAAGATTTTATCATAAGCCTGCGTGATATATGTTTATACATGACTTTTGACAAGAATAAAACAAGTAAAAAGTATTAGATCACATCTATGAGTTTTTATAACAACAAAAACAAATTTCTTGTTACTCAACAATATTTGATAGTGTATAATATATCTAATATATATATTAGATATATAAAATAAATTTAATGTAACAAAATCATAATCAAGCATTAAATTGATTAAAAATATACCTAATTTTTTATTTTATAATTAATAAACCAAGTATTTTACAATTAATAAAATTTAATACTTACTCATGTTCATAATAACCTACCATAAACCCAGATTTACAAATTCCACCAATTAAATACAAAAATCTTATAATTCAATTTCAGACTCTATTGTATTGTTAAGATTAATATAACTCGAAATCTCATGTATTTTTCAAATATACTCAATCTAATTCCACGAGATATTATTCAACCTTAATTATCTATTTATATTAGTATTTTTTTAGCTAGTGCATAAGATGTAGTTGTACACTATTTCTGATTATGATACCATTGAAATGAGAGCAATATGTTGGGTTTATCAGTCTATGTTTAGTTAATTTTTCTCAAAAATTAATTTTGATAAACATTCTTAAACACAAATTATACAACAATATTTCTTAAATTTAGTATATTTAAATAAATTTAATTATAAAAATCAATGTATTATTCTTATTTTTCTCTGGATTGTACATTGAAGATTGAAGAACAAACTTAAATATTTTTAAAAATATTTTTTTAATATTAAAAATTAGTATTTTTAATCATTATCGTCACAAATATTACAAAAAATGTCTTCACGCATATAAAGATCGATCACAGGTTTTTATTATAAATTTTAAATATTATTTTTAATTGTTAAAAATTATCTATATGTTTAAAACGTTTCGCTTACAATGTTATAGATATTATTATTTTTGGATATGATACGTTTATATCATTTTTATTTATATAATTTTTGTTTGATTTTTCCAATATAACAAATCAATTGAATAAACAAAATTGGGCAAAAATATTTTTGATGGCATGAACTTTTAAAATTCCAAAAATGATAAATTTTTATTTTATGATATAATTTGCATTTGATTTTTACTCGCAAACAAACTAAATTAGCGAAAATGGCCAAGTTGTTTTTGATGCTACAAAATCCAAAAGTGAAACATAGATAAGAAAAAGCTAAATATTATTTCAAATTAAATGAATTAACTTATCTTTTATTATTTATTTACAATTGATTTAGTTTCTCCAATTTCCTCTTCATTTTTAAACTAAAACTTTTTCTTCTCTTTGAATAATCCTGTTTCTCCATTCAATTAAATAAAAAAACTAGCATTTTTGCATGCTCCATGTATTTGCTTTTAATTTCTATAAAAGATATTTTAACAATCTAAAAATTAGTAATTATTAGTTTTAAAATATTTGAAATAGGATTTTCGAATATCTTATAAAGATAAATCAGTGCTTATACTTTTGCAATATTACAAATGCTTTATAGCATTTAAAAAGTTTGAGTATAACAACATTCATATTAATATGGTTTGACAATTTTTAAAAAGATAGAATGGTCTTTAAAAAGGAAAATGCATTATTTTTCAAACAAATTAAATTAATTTAACTGGGCTCTAAAAACAAAAATTTTTGAATGTAAGAAACTTCCATTCATTTTATTCAAATTTACAGAAATAGTATTACTTAAATGAGAAACATGAATATAATGAATCTACAATGTGTCAAGAAAAATAAAATATTTCCATGGGTTTGAAAAAGTGTCTTAAAACTTTTTAATGAATGTCCATAAAAACTTTTCTAGGGTAATTTTAAAATTTACAGGGAAAACAAAAGTATAAATATCAATTACCATGTTGTTAAGCAAATTTAAAAACAAAAATAAAAAGAACATTTTTAAAGAGAAAAAATCTATATTAAATAAATAAAAAGATTTTGTCCAAGTTTTTCTAATAAAGAAAACAAAACAATTGCGAGATGCAAGTCACCTATGTTATTATTTTAAATTAAATAAAAATAACTCTTGCTTAAAAAGAAATTAATATTGAGGGTTATGATAGAATCAGATAAAAACTTAACTAAATTATTGTAAATATATGGTTGGTTTTTGGAAAAGTGAAAATTAATAATTGTGATTTTAGAATCACTTATATACCTCTACCTTTGACTTAGGACTTTGAGGAAACCGTCCATTTTATATAATTTGGTAAATATAAAAACATAAATATATATATGATTTTTAAATGATTGGTATGTTTTGAATATTAGGAATTAAAATATTTTTAAAATCTCTCGTTATCGCCAATAAATGATTTTTTTTTTTCTTTTCTCAAAATCCAGTGCAAGAAATTAATGATTTTTATTTTTTATATGAAAACAATATGGATCACGTAAAATCTAATTATCTATCTTATCTATTTCTTTATTATTTTTTAAAATCCAGTATAAATTTAAAATTATTCAAAAATTAAGATACACAAAAATAGCTATCTCTCATCTAGATTATTAATTGATAGCTTTTCTCTTTTATCTAACACTATTCTTTTCTTTTTGCCCTTCTCTAATCATCCTACACAATATCTCAAATTCAATAACCTTGCATTATAATTTTGTACATTATCTATTTAATTAAATAAATAACTAGCCTCTAATTGTACTTGTAATGATTATTATATTCTATTAAAAATGAAAATATTTTAATCATAATCAAAAGCAACTATCCAATCTTTTATAAACATGATCATATGAAATCAGATGGGGTTCAAAATCTTGAGTGGGACTAAACAATGGCCGAATATCAAAATGGAGTACCACCGCTTTAATTTGTATCTTTTGGATACGTATTATAGTGGCCTTCACCGAGAGAGTACTAATGCATCGGAGCTGGGTTTGCACGCGTGACGCATGCGCGATAAGAAACCCGTGTCGAGCCGCGACAAGGGATCCTCAAATCAGACATTTTTATAATGGCCAAGTCACGCTTTTCTTCTCCTCCGCCATCGCTTTCCTTCTGCTTTCTTCTCCGCCGCTTTCCATGGAGTGAGTTGTTATAGAGCATGTGAGGCTGTTGGAGGCGTATTCCACTTGGCCAAAACTTCGTTGAAATCTTACCGAATAGTCGGTTATTGGCAGTCTATTATCATGAGCTTCCGAACCAATTGCCTCAATGACACCGGAATCTCACCAGAGAAACCATTTCCTCTACGGTGCAAGAAGTTTAAGGTATTCTCAAGCACGCCAAGCAAGAGAGAGCTTGAGAATAACGCCGCCCACAACTGAGTTACCGGAGAAATCAATCATTTTGCAAGCTCGAGCTGTCAGATGGATCATCTGCTGTGATCCTCACCCGGACAGCCGATTTCCTTACAAGCATAGAATCTCAAAGCTACTACAACGTGCTTGGTATTCTTCGAGGATTGCTTCCTCCCGAGCTATCGTGTGGTACAATGTGGTGTCTGAAGGGCATGCTGAAGATCGCTGAGACTCACGGGAATGGTGCCAGAGAAGTCTTTGTTGTTGAGAAAGAGCTCGATGTGGGGTTTAAGGCTGCTCGGAGCTCAATGGAATCAAAACCACCTAGGTCATAGTGGGCCAGTCCAGCGCTTAGAGATTGACATGACGCAAACTCACGAGAATTTCTCCATTTAAATTAGTTAGTAGAAGAGAAAGAAGCAGAATTCTTCCAACTTTGAAGAGGATGCAGCGCGTAGTTTCCCGACAATGGCCCGTGATGGTTTCCTGCAAACAAGACCACGAACGATTAACATACTTAACTCAGCGAGTTCTTCGCGAACGAGCACAGAGTCGTTCTACAACAAATCAAGATTCTCAAGATGCTAAGTCTCCCAAAGAGACTTTGAGGTGTGCCCTTGGAAGCTTCTTGGCCATGAGCGAGGTAAATGAGTTTGATTTAGCTGTTTCAAGTTGACTCGCATCCTCCACCTTCCAGAGGAGTTTGTTTCCCAAGTCGAGTGTTTGCGAGCTGGCCAAGCTTTCCAAGCTCTGAGGGATGTCATACGGAGATGTTGTTGTTGGATAAAGCAAGCACAACAAGCTCACTTTCGTCACCCAATCTCCGAGCGGTATCATTCCCTATGATTGGTTTCTTGAAGAACCAACCTTTGAAGCGAGAAAAGCCTTCAAGTTGACTCGGATTGCGTCTTTGGAGAGAGCGGAGAGAAGAGAGAAGAAGAGAGGATGGTGACGGCCATTATAAAATCTTGATGAGAATCCCTTCGTTGGCTCACGTCGGTACGTTTGATTTTTTTAATTGCCACGTGTTTAATTTAGCTACCACATGTGTAAAACTCACCGGGCTGCGTCGGTACCCTCTCGGTGAGGCCAATGATATCTAAAGAATACAAATTAAATTGTGGTATCTATTTTGATTTTGGGCATGGTGAGCTCACGCAAGATTTTAACCCTGAAATCATGTCTCCATACCATGGACGTCCTGATGTTCGTATGAAGGCTATATCACTATCAGTTTGAAACAAATTAATAAAAGTGTGTCGGAATTGCACGATTTTCACTAACTCATTTTATTTTATTATAGAGTGACAAGGAGTATTTTTATCCACTCTATTCTTTTATCGAAAACTGTAATTATATATGTATTATCATGGCCAAAATGTAATACTATTTATCAAACATTTTAATTGTATCTAACAATTAGAGAATAATAGCATGTTAAGCACTATCTTAATTTACAAATTTTGAAAATTATGATTCCTATAAAATAGGGAATTACTAACATATTTATAATCTTTTTAATAGAAAATTTTACTCTAAAGAGTTTTTTTGGGAATGTTTTTAGTATTATTTATTTGAAATAAAAAAACCCTTAATATTAAGGGGGTTGTGAAGCTTAAAGATGAATATTTAGTTTAATATAAAAATACGACATATTTGATTTTAATATTATAAAAAATTAGTTTATAATTTTTATTTTTTATTATTCTCAAGATAAAAGCTGATTACGCCAGTGGCTTATTGGTTTAAAGAACACTCACACTCAAAGAACAATCACACAAACCAAGCAAGAAGGAGACACACAAGATTAGTAGCAGGTTAGGCGTCCACTTTCTACGTCTGGTAGGCCAAGAATAAACAATCCACTAAAAGAGGTGAAAATCGTGAGTCTGAACAGCATCGTCACTCTCTCACAATAAAGATCACCTAACAAATTTTGGGACCAATTTCACGACACTAACAAATTTATATTTGTGGCAAAACGAATGTGGCTACATAACCTTATTTATTGATGTCAATTTTTATTGACACAAAAACTTTAATTAGCCAACATATAAAGTGCTCACTATAAGTTTGTTTACTGTTGTTTCAATTCTTGTTGACACATGCTAAATGTGGAGCGAATAACCGTCACAATAATCTATTTTATTGTGACAATATTGTTGACATAGATACAATAGTGACAAAAAGCGTTTTTTGTCAATAGTAATATTTTTATTGGTGACCAATACTTGCGTCGACGTATGTTACTTTTTGAGATATTGTTATATGTTTATTATTGTCACAAATAAAATTATTAATTTAGAAATAATATTGTTAGTAAAATAAAAAATTGTGACGGCTTTAGATAAATATAAAGTTATATTTTAGATACTTTTGTCAAGACAAATTTTTAGTAGCAAAAATATTGTCACACTAGCAAAATAAAGTATTTAACATTATATGAAAGAAATAAATAAATAAATATCATCAAAATATATAAAATTCAAATTTTTAAATTTATAAAATTGGAAATTTTAATATCGAAAATACAATTATAAAATTATCCTTTTAAAAAAAGATTATGGAATTATCCCTAAATTTAGAGATGAAGTACTCCTTTATTCATTTGAATCTTTTTTTTTTTTTTCAACCTCAACTTCTACTAGAATTTGACTCTTTTGTTGGGACTTTAATATCATTCCCTTTCCTTAATGCTTATTCTGCCCATTTAGAAGAAAATTAAGAATATAATGAAATAATTTTATAAATTAAAAATTCTAATCTAATTACAATTTTCATACCATTATTTCTTCTCAATTGAGACAAGTTTCATGTTGCATTTGGCTTTTGTGATTTTCAATAGATATCAGTCAAAATAAGAAAAAGAAAATGACATAATCAAAACTAAATAACATATTCCTATGATGAACCCGAACCTAAGATTCAAAAGTATAGAAAAAGAAAACACTAATAAACAATCATCATTGATTCAATAAAACTAACTTTGAAGATTATAAAAAGCAAAAATAATTATCTCTTATCCATTGCATAAACTAAGCAAAAGAATTTAACAAAAGAAAAATAAGTAAATCTTGTGACCATTAATAATATGTACCTTTTGCATGAAAGAGCTATTTTGAGTCACTTTTAATTCTCCATTGCATAAACTGCATAAACATCGATCTTCATAGGCACATAATTACTCGAGGCTTCCCTCTTTTTACATGTTAAGTTCATTGAGGATATATATCTTTTTAAATTTTAATTTTTTTTTTAAGAAAAATATATTATCTAGATTTTGTTTTGTGAGTTTTGCAAACTCTATTTAATTTTAATTTTTTAAAATTTTCTCTAATACTATAAATCCTAGGTACAATCTTAATTAAAAGCTTGTTTTCTATCCCTTAAAATATCAATTTTGAGTATTGGGTAAACAATAACAATTTGCAAAACAATGAATTTAGAGAATATTTTTTTACATCGATTTTTATCTCATATTTTTACAAATATTTTTAAAATTTGAATAATTTTTCTTTTAAAAAACGTTTATATATATATAGACACACACATATCAAATTTGATCCTAAAATATGTTAAACATACTTTAGGGTTTTTTATCACAACATTTACTAGATATTAATAGTTGAATTTTTTGTGATAAAAAATGTGATCACAAAAAAATAAAATGACCAGTCAAGAACACATTACTGGTGAATATTTATGACACTAGTATATTAATAGGACATCATAGCGTGAGAGATCCTAAATCGTACAATTATAATAGTTTTAATGACAAAAAATCATCCAAATTAACTTAAATAATAGTGTTAATTAATATCACGTAAAACTTCATATTTGTGACAAAATGATCGATTGTTACGTGATCATAACATCGTGGTCTTGTAGTACAAGTATAATTTACTTGGTATATTAAAACTATATTGGAGAAAGCTATGCCTATATTTTTACTAGCTTTTAATATGGTTACTTTTTGGTATTTTTATGTGATAGTTGTTTATTTAGTAAATAATTGATGAATATATATATGGAATATTTTTTCTTAGCATTTTGGATATTCAACATTATTGACACGAAAGATAAGATGTATAATTGTGAGTGGATACTAAATTATCACAATTGAAAATGTATCGACAACAAAATAATTAGATGTCACAACTAATCCATGATTATTGTGTGAATCAACTTTTAGTATAAAAACCCAATAACACTTCAAGAATAAAGAGGCCATTCAATGAAAATCACTTTTACAATTTTTAGATTTAGTAAATGAAAAATCCGGATTATCAAATTGGTATTGTTTTTATTTTTCTTACTTTGTTGAGAATAAATAAAAATTAAAATTCTAAATTTAAGAAAAGATTGTTATAAGTTAATACAAAGCATGTTAAAATATTCAAATTCACATATAATTTGGATTTGAAAAATAAATAAAATTGAATTTATATTTATTGAACAAGCATTTAGATAAAGATGGAATGATTTTATATATCTTTTACGGAGGACGTCACTATTTTTATTCAAACCCTAAAATTATGCATTGTTTTATTTGATTCAACGAATATAAAAAATTTGGACATGATGTTTTAAAAATGCTTCAAGAATAAAGAGGCTCATTCAATGAAAATCACTTTTTACAATTTTTAGTTAGTAAATGAAAAAAATCAAGATTATCAAATTAGGTATTGTTCTTTTTTCTTACTTTATTTGAGAATAAAAATAAAAAAATTAAAATTCTAAATTTAAGAAAAAAGATTTATTTATAAGTTATGCAAACATGTTAAAATATTCAAATTCACATATAATGGGATTTGAAAATAAATAAAAATTAATTTATTTTATTGAACAAGCATTTAGATAAAGATGGAATGATTTTAGATAAAGATGGAATGATATACTTTCAGAGGACGTCACTATTTTTATTTCAAACCCTAAAATTATGCCTATGAAATTTATTTTTCATACAGCACAAATTTATTGTAAATGAAAAAAAATTGTCCATACAAATACAATTAGTATAAATTATATCCATCAAAATGATCTATAAAACAAATTATCTATTCAAAAACTCCAATATCCATCATTTCATTCATACCAAAATACAAAATAAAATCCATACAAATGTTCCAACATTACATCACAATGAAAATCACATCATCCGGCTTGATTTTCTAATCCATCAGCTGTTAACACTTATCACGACAAAGCAAGAAGTTAAGCAAAGAGCATCCGTATTAGCGTCACGAATTACCTTGAGTGTGTTCCCTCTTCTTCGCCCATTGGCATCGCTATTAAAAATCGCATAAGTTTAAAAGTCCACATCAAATCAAATTGTTATAAAATACGATTTAACAAACAACAAACAAAGTAAAAATAATATATGAAGGTATATTCAATTAACGAGTTTTTATTCCCATCTTCTTTGCCCAAATGTAACTTCCATATGTGAAACCCAAGAGAATTTAAAATCCATCAAATTAAATATTAACTAGAAATTTATAAATACTAACTTTACATTAATATATAAGTGAGAGCAAATTTATACCTAAAATCATTTTAGTTGTTGATGGAGGCATATTTTGATCCAAATTTCTCCATCATGAAACTCATCATAATCGAAATTGATTTTCGTCCAAATCGCTTATATCACTCTTACAGCACATTCTTCATTTTGACTCACATCACCGGTCAATGACTCGAGCTTCTCCTCTAAACTCACAATTTTGTCAAAGCATTAAGAGAAAGTATTCATGTCACGGAGTACTGAGTGGAAGGACCTAGCAAACTGAGTTAGTTGTGCAGCTGGTGCACCGCTAGTATCAAATAATGCTGTTTAAATTAACCATGTGTGCCAAACCCATGCCATGCGTCGCGTAGCCATCTTTCGCTACTCAATTGATGGCGCCCATGCTTGGATCAAACTCGGGAACGGTCGAGGAAGTATTATCACCATACTCTCGATAATGTAGATTGATGACTTCTCTCCTACTCTAACAGAGTGAAAACATATTAGTGATTTGAGTTTACCGAAAATATACGAGTAGACAGTTCCACAACCTAAAGAATGATTAACATACACTAACAACTTTGGTTTATTGTCTACAAAATCACCACTTTTATGACCGTTTATGTTGAGTTCTCTCAAATAATTCTAGATATTGTATTGGTCGTTGAAAGCTCTTCTTCCTACACTAGAAATGTTTTTAATTATACTACATGTAATTTTATTATTGTAAATGTGCCTATAATAAGTGTAAAATTAAATCCATGACATGAATGAAGTGAAAAGATAGATAGCCATTAGCTATTTTGAGTAGCAAGAAAGTAGACGAGAACCACTAGTGCTGTTTCGTGATACTTCACTTCTTTTGAGTTAAGCGATTGGTCAATGCTTTCTTGGGATTTGTTTTGCCAACTCTATGACTCATCTGTATCTATCAAAGCATCTAAAATGTTAGTTGGCATCCAATTCCTTTTCATTCCTTTACACTTGTTAATATCAAGCAACATTAGTTATGACACCGCTTCTTCCATAACTTTTGTTCTTTCACCATTCAATGTCTTTGAATCGCCCTTACATGTCTTTTTCCCATACTCTTCGATACATTAGGGTTCCGTGTATGGGCCAAGTAAAAATATTCCTAAAATTGGGTTATTACTAATTAGAAGTCATATCCACAAAAATAAGATTTAAGGTTTAGAAGTAAAGCAAATTAAGATAAAAGTAACACAATTGATAGTTACCCAAATTTCTTCACATAGCTTCTTTTACATCATCCTTGAACTCCAAGTTAGTTACACCCCGAGCAAAAATAATTTTTAATTATTTTGACAATGAATTTGATGACACCCCCTTTCTCCGCAAAAAACACTAATGAGAAGTTATTGTTAGCCATTAAAACAATAAAAGTATAAAAACAGTAGTTAATAAACCCAAAGATTTTACTTATGAATATATCACAATAAATCCAAATTTCTTCAAATTACCTATCACCAAGATTGTCAAATGACGCTTCCGCTTACATCTTCGGGAGTGATTCTTCCTAAAGTGGGCTCTCTTGTTCGCGTTAGATATCTTGTCTTTGCAACATCTTCAACTGCAGTTGATAATCCACTCGAACCTAATTCTAATGTCTCATTCACTATTGGTTCCAAAGTGGTGGATCATTATTTGTTGATGGTCTTGATCACTCGGTGTACCTCAGTAGAAGATGTCATAACAAATGGTTCCATAGTGGACCGAATAGTGAAGTTACTTCTCAAAGGTGGTGACTATCAGTGCACCTCGTAGAGCGAATGTTTGCTTGTTTCAATTGCTTGACCTTTTACCTTTTATGGTCCTTGGGATCTGGTTTGAATCCATTGTAACACTATTGCAAAACAAATAATAAATTGTTAGGACCAATTCACAATGGAAATCTTTTAGCTAGATATTAATACAAAATTTAAACAATATTCGATTGAGGGTACATATAGATAATACAATAATAATGCAAGCATACACACAAAAATTTAACAACATTCATAAACAACAAAAACATACATTTAGTCTATATATATAATGACTACATTAATATATATAAAGTACATTAGACTATAAATAACAAAGAATACACACAAAAATTAATCAACATTCATGAACAATAAAAACAAACACCATACATTTAAATCTATATATTAATGACTACATCAACATATAAATTGCATTAATGACTATCACAATAAATTGCAAACATAAGTGAAAGATAATTTCTTTCCATGGAATAAGTTGCAACCTAGTGCCATGACTTTTTGCATATCCAATTGGAAAACTCAAAAAATATTATGGATGGATTAGTCCAAAAACTTAAAATAAATGTAGAAGAATGATTTTCACGACAAATCACGCAAATTGATAAAAGCTCCTCAATTATCATTGTAGTAATGAAAATCATATTCTTCATCATCTTCAAATTCATCTCCATCCATCCACATTTGTTTGCTTCATCCCCCGTCTCGCTGCGTCATTTTCGCGAGTCCAAAAGGAAAACCATCACATAGCCCGAGTCTTTACTACGAGGTTCTGACTAAAAGATGGATATGTTTCGTTAAAATGTTGCCATGCCTTCCCATCAACAGGATGTCTAAGTACACCATCATCACTTTGATTAGTTGCATGCCATGTCATGTTTTCAGCAGTCTTTGTTGACATATAAAAGCCTTGCAGTCCTTGGTATAAGTGGCAAATAACATAAAATTTTGCATGGAATCTCCTTTTTGCTTCCCCTTTTTGATTTCCGCGTTTGTCTCATCTTATACCGAGGATGCCCACAAAACGGAAACAATGGTTAAGATCATTGGCTTCTTTATAAAACAACATGCAATTGTTTTGACAAAATATGAATCTTCTCATAACGCATGACCAAGATTTTTCATCTTTTCGTTTTGTTCTATAAAAGTTGTTAGGTAGGCATGCATCTTTCCTGGAAAGCATATTCTTAATCATCACCACAAGACGATCAAAAACATGCTTCACTCTCATGTTAAACTCAGACTTTAAATTTAGCAATTGTGATAAAGCTGATAACTTTGTGTACTTGTCACAACCTTGATATAATGGTTCATCTGCATCATGCAATAAAGAATAGAATGTAGCTGCTTTGGGATTTGGTTCTTCTTCCACAAAACTTGAGCTATTACCATGATAAGGAGGAATATTAAAATTTGGACCCATAAGATCCCTAATCATTTGAGTATAGGGATTTTGGGATTCCACTTGAGACATTGTGTCATCATGTTCATCTCCATATCTAGAAGATTGCCCAATTTCATATTCTCCATGAGAAGTGCAAGTTGTATAACCAAGCATATATCCATTATAGTAAAGGTGTCTACGAACTATATCAACAATCTGAAACATGCTATTTTCACACCGACGAAAAGGACATCTTATAGAATCCCCACTGACAATACCATTTTGAGAATATGCAAAGGCAATAAATTCCTCTACTCCCTTTATAAATTCATCATTGATGAATGATGCCCGATCCCTACGGCAATACATCCAAGACCGATCTCTAACCATGTTTCAAGTCTAACAACAAAAAAGAAAAAAACACAACATTGTATTAAAATTATTTGCACAATTAAAAAGTATTAAAATAATCAAGTATTTGTACAATTAAATTAAGGTAGCATTATTTCCCCATACTAGTAAGCGGGTATGGTCATACAAATATGAGTGAAAGGAATACATGCAATTCCATCATTAAACCAATGCTTAAAAAGAACAAACTAGTATCAAAATTGAAATCATTTCATAATATTATAATGGGATTAAATTAATATTTTTTTACTTCCACATAACTTCAAATTGCAATTTATGACAAATTAAAAAGAGATTAAAATAAATGTGTAGCGTTAACAAGAGTGAAAAATTCAATTTGGGAATACTATAAAGTCGGTGAAGCCAAAAACTACCAACCACCAAAGAAGTTGAAATTTATTGTCCACCCTAATCTGCAATCACGGAAGAATTGACTGAATATTATTTATAAATTCGAAGAACATATAAATTTTAACATCTAATTTATATAATAAGTTTTTCATCAAAATTCTTAATATATTTAAAATCCAAAAATATATTTAATAAATAAAATACATATGAAATAAATTTAAATTAATTTAAATAATATAATTGGATTAAAGACAAGTTGTGATTGACAGAGTTGACTTAAATTATTTAAGAAAAATTAATTTCATTTTATCTGAAATAATATAAATTAAATTAAATAAATGTGACAGTATATATTAAAATCCCCTGTCATTTATTATCATAAAACTTAATAAGCTTACAGTTAATCTATGTAAAGGATCACTTTTATTTTTTTTAAATTAAATTGAAAAGGAGTATTTTATATGTGAATGCGAATGTATATATATAAATATATAATATTGTATTTCTTATATTTATTTTAAACATATGGAAAAGTAGACGTGTCTAATCATGCCCACAAGAAAAACATGCATCATGCCCTGCTTTCACCTAACATTATATAGTACCATGAATACTAAAGCAATGCATCATGGCCCTAATTTCAGCTTATGATATCAGAACACTAAAGAAGTAATACATAGATATAATATATGTTTGTTGTATGAGTGAAAGACAGATGGCATTTCTTAAGGCTTAATGAAACAGTGGAAAAGATGCTTGTGGTGATATGAAGAAAGTGAAATGTCATTAAAAGAACATTGGTGTTAAATTAAAGATATCCATGTAACATCATCTTGATGAGTTGTGTATAATTAATGTGATAACTCATGCATGTGCATATAGTGAAAAACAGTGGAAAAGATGCTTGTGTGCATGAAAAATAGCATGTGAAAAAAACAGTCAAAATTCTGTGTGTGTGAGTGTGTCAGTGTGTATACAAATATATATATATATGCAAATTTTTTCTTATTGTCCTAATAAATATGCACGCAAATTCATAAGAATTGAACTTTTCTTATGTCTCTTATTAATAAGGGGTATTATGCCATTGGTGTAGGTAACAAAACAATTGAAAAAATATTATTAAAATTGAAAGAACAATAAAAAATATTAAGATAATTATATGAACTCACAGCATCAAAACAAACAAATAAACAAATCTAACAAACTAAAATGAAATTTCAAAACTAAACTTTTTGTTTAAAATTTTTCAATATTATTATTAGCTAACACCACAATCATTTTTTTGTTTTTATTTGTTTAAAATAAACCTATAGATAATAATCTGAATCTTCTTGACATATATATATATATATATATATATAAGATCAGAAGGTAGAGAAATTAAACATTACAAACATATTAGAGATGATACTTGCTCTTCAAAACCAATCATGTCTAACATAATAACAACTAGAATAAAGAGGTCTTTCAGTTGAGATTTGGTAAAAGTAGATCATAGGAGCTGAAGCAAAAAATTGCCAACCAAATGTCCAATTGCGAGAAGCTACCACCAATAATAATGCTGATTGGTGATAATACATACAGAATCATCTATTTAATTCCTACAGAATACTAATAGGAACCAAACTGGTCAGAGATTATGTACAGATCTGGAAAATTTTCAGGGAATTCGAGGATGATATAAAGTGTTATATATATATATATATATAAAGGAATGAAAAGATTCAAAAGAAAGCACTCATTTATATCAGCAAAAATTATAACCTATTTAAATAAATAAATAAATAACTTGACACATGCCACCAACCAGGTCCCTCCATAGTAAGCGGGTATCTTGCATGAGGTTTTACGTTTCGAGACGGTGAAATAGTAACTAAAAACATTATTGCTAGGTTGAAGATCCGACAATTAATATATTTTATGATGGATCAATCCAAAAGCCCTGCACTGCATTCTGGGAAGGCAACCAGTCCAGTTATGCAGATAAGGTAAAGAAATTCCCAGAAATTTGAAAGGCACATGACACTCACTTCTCGCATGTCCCGCTAAAGAGTTGGTATCTCGGGGCTTGTATTTCATGATCGAGTGAAATTAATAACTAAAAACAAAAGGCGAGATATTGTAGAAAAAAATGAGTAACATTTAATACTTTCCTTCACTCTCTTGTCTTGATCATTTAATGTGACTTTGAGCCAAGTATATATTATGTATTATTAATGAAAGTTGTTTTTCCATTGAATCATAAAACTTATATATATTCTTAAATCCAATCTATCTAATTCATGAACCCTGATTTAAGCGAATCTGAACCCATTCTCCGGATGTTAGTCGCTTCATATGAACATTTGATTTAACCATTAAATTAATTACCGAGTTATGAACAATCAATGAAAAGATTGTGCTTTTTACACCTTTCCGAAAACTATATCCGCCTAACTACCAATCACAAAAAAACAAGAAATGATCACGAAAAGACAAATTCCAACACCCTCACAAATCAAAAACCCCGAAATAAACCCTAAACCCCGCATTGACATCCATTTCAACCAAAAACAACAATCAAAATCCAAATAGTTCAATCCTACCCTCAAACCCTAATCCAAAGTTCAGACATTAAAAGACATCAAGAAAATAAAACAACAAACAAACAGTAGAAAACCTCACCTCTAAGACTCCCAAAGAAACCCTAGCTTCTCCCAAATCCACCTCCAAAAGTCCACAAAAAACCTCTTCGCTTCCCAATTGCACAGGAGAAAGAGAGAGAGAAATCACAAAGCTTTTCTCGAGCCGCAGATCATGAAATGAGTTTGTCGCCACGCACCGGAGAGATGAGATATTGTAGATGACGGAGTAGACCCGATTGACGAGATGTTAGGGTGGATTAAAACCCTAAACCTAGATCCAAGGAAAAAGGAAAGCATGGACACTAAGAGATAGAGAGAGGGAAGAAGGAAAAACGAGAGGGAACTGGGCTTTCTCCTTTTTCCTTTATTTATTTATTTATTTAGTTTATATCATAATGAATTGAACTTTGTAAAAAGCTTTTATTGTAATAAACCCAGCATGAATTTTTTTTTAAGTTTGGACACTTCAATAAATCCAAGCTTTAAGCTTTTAGTTATTTATTTATTCTTTTGTATCTTTATTATATAATAATGTGCATATAGTGTTTCCTGATTGCTTTAATTGTGGTTAATGAAGCTTCTAGGGTGGATATAATTATTAGTTAATAATTAAAATATATAGTATGTTTTTTATTAACAAAATAATTACATATGAGTTAGAAACAATATATTTTTTAATAATGAAGTTTTAAGATAAAATCTGTTTAGAATTAAATTCGCATTGTGTGTATAAATATTTGTGGTATGATGATTATGTTATGGTATATGAGTTAGACTGATTAAATAGATCGAATTAAATTAGATTTATAATAAATAAAAAAATTAAATATAAAACCAACTCAAAAATTAAAGGTTTAAAGGTTTTTTTTAAAATAACAAATTGTGGTTAAGGTTCCATGTTTTCTATATTCTAATTAGGAACAAAATATATTGCATTTTTAATAATTTAATTTTTATTTTAAAAGGTGGTAAGCTACAAACTTTTTGATTATATATGTACACATTAAAAGGTACAATTATATATTTTGAATGCATTATGAATTATTTTAATTTTTATTTAAAAAAAAAAAAACAACAACAACAACAACAACAATAATAATAATAATAATAATAAACTTAGATTGGATCCGGATCCATGATTGAGAGTTGGGCATATGAGGATGCACATGGTGTTGCTTCCTTGGTAGTGCTATGGTCCAAGGATAAAGAGCCATGCATGCAATAAACAAAGGGAGGCAAAACAGGTTCATTAGTGCCTTTCATTACAATTGGATGTGCATGTCTCTTTAAATTTGTTTTTCTTAGGGAGACACCAAACTTCAAAAATTTAATCAATTATTTAATTAAGTGGGCTATTAATTAGTTAAAAATTAAGAATAAAAGAATTAGTTAGTGGGTCATGTGACCTAATAAAAAATCAAATTGATTTAATTAGAATATATAAATTATAAATATTAATAAATAATATTTTATTTTTTTAAGTTTCGGTTTCAAATAATATTTAATTTAAGACTTAAGCTTGTTTTTAATATTTTAATTTATATATATAAATTAATTTATAAAATTGGAAAATCAAATATTTTTATAAAGTGAAAATGTATAAATAAAAATTATAAATCTCAAATAATAATAAATAATATTTTATTTATTTTTAAAAATTTTGGAATAGCAACGGACTTATTCCGTTGCTATGTTCGGTTGCTATTCATCTAAATTCCGTTGTTATATTTTACATTTCTGTCGCTAATGTAATAAAAATAAGTTGATTTATGATGTTTTATTCCGTCGATAATTCAAAACTGAATCTGTCGCCAATGTTTGCCAATACCGACGGAACGGATCCGTAGCAATTTGTTAGCAACAAAACTTCGCGGGAAAATTAAGGCGCGTAAGCTCTCACAAAGGAATAGCAACGGAATAAATCTGTTGCTATATTTCCGTTGTTATTAATCAACATTCTGTTGCTATATTATACAATTCCGTTGGAAATGTAATAAAAACAAGTTAAACTTCTGAAGATTCATTCCGTTGGTAGTCCGACGCTAATTCCGTCGCCAATGTATAAAAATAGCAACGGAACGAATCTGTAGCAATATTTCCGTTGCCTTTTCCTGTATTTCTTGTAGTGTTTATCTGTTTAGAATCAAATCACAAATTTTATGTTTTCTTTTCGGAATGTCTCCTATTTTTCCTTTTTTGATTCAAAACTATAATTCTATGTTTACTTTTTGCAATGTCTCCTATTTTTCAATTGAAAAGCTAACCCTATATTTCTTTTTAGAATGTCTTATGTTTTTTGGAGTATCTCCTATGTTTCAATTTTTACTCAAAAACCTAATACTATGTTTTCTTTTCTGAGTGTTTTCTATTTTTGAATCAAAATCTTAATCCTATATTTTTTCTCGGAATGTCTCCTATTTTTCAATCAAAATACTAATCCTATATTTTCTTTTATGAATGTTTGCTATTTTTTGGTTGTGAACCAAAATCCTAGTTCTATGTTTTCATTTCAGAATATCTCCTAGTTTGTAATCAAAAAGCAAATCCATTGTTTTCTTTTTGGGTTGGTCCCATTTTTGGGTTTTGAATTAAAAACCTCATGTTATATTGTTTTTAGAATGTATTATTTTTTTCAAATCAAAACCCTCATCCTATTTTTTCTTTTGTAAATCAAAATCCTAATCCTATTATTTCTTTTTCGGAAGGTCTTTTCTTTTCGGTTTTGAATCAAAAAGGTTAATCTCATGTTTTCTTTTTGTAATGTCTCATATTTTTTATTTTTGAATCAAAACTTTAATCCTATGTTTTCATTTCGGAATATCCCCTATTTGTGAATCAAAACCCTAATCCTATGTTTACTTTTTAGAATGTCTCTTATTTTTTGGTTTTGAATCATACCCCTAAATGTATGTTTTCTTTCGCAATGTCCCCTATTTTTCAATCAAAACCATAATATTATGTTTTCTTTTTTGAATGTCTTCTATTTTTCGGTTTTAAATGAAAACTCTAATCCTATGTTCTCTTTTTGGAATGTCTCCTATTTTTTTCAATTTTGAATTAAAAACCTTATCCTATGTTTTATTTTCGGAACACCTCCAATCTTTGAATCAAAACCCTAATCCTATGTTTTTTTTTTTCCGTCATGTATCCTATTTTTTTAAAGAAAAACCTTATTATATGTTATATTTTGAGAATGTCTCCTATGTTTATGTTTTCAATCAAAAACCTAATCTCATATTTTCTTTTGGCAATATGTTCTATTTTGTAATCAAAACCCTAATCATATGTTTTTTTTTCTTGAATGGCTTCTATTTTTTAGTCAAAACCCTTATTATTTATTTTCTTTTTTGAATGTCTTCTATTTTTTACATCAAAACATTAATCCTATATTTTCCTTCCAGAATGTGTGCTATTTTTTAGTTCTAAATCAAGACCCTAGTCCAATGTTTTCATTTCAGAGTGTCTCCTAGTTTTCACTCAAAACCCTAATTGTATGTTTTCTTTTCATAATATTTCCTATTTTTTTGTTTTGAATCTAAACCCTAGTCCTGTATTTTCTTTTCGGAATGTCACCTATTTTTTTAATGAAAACCGTAATCGTATGTTTTCTTATCGAAATGTCTTCTTTTTTCAATCAAAAATCTAATTTGGTGTTTTTCTTTTGCAATGTCTTCTATTTGGTATCACAACCCTAATCCTATATTTTCTTTTATGAGTGTTTTCTATTTTTGAATCAAAACCGTAATCTTATATTTTATTTTTGGAATGTCTCCTATTTTTCAATGAATACACAAATCCTATATTTTTTAATGTTTAATAATTTTTAGTTGTGAATCAAAACCCTAGGCCTATGTTTTCATTTCGTAATGTCTCCTAGTTTTGAATTAAAATCATAATTTAATGTTTTTTTCTTTTCAGAATGTGTCTTATTTTTTGGTTTTGAATAAAAATCCTAATATTATGTTTTCTTATCAGAATATCTCCTAATTTTGAATCAAAGCCAAATCCTATGTTTTTTTGGAACTGTCTCCTTTTTTTCAATCAAAATCCTAATCCTATTATTTGTTTTTGGAAGGTCTCCTATATTTCGGTTTTGAATAAAAAAACTTAATCCCATGTTTTCTTTTAGTAATGTCTCCTATTTTTCATTTTGAATGAAAATTACAAGAATATATTTTCATTTCGAAATGTCTCCTATTTTTTAATCGAAGCACTAACCCTATGTTTTCTTTTTGGAATGTCTATTAGATTTTGTTTTTGATTCAAAACCCTAAACTTATGTTTTCTTTTTGCAATGTCTCCTATTTTCAATAAAAACCCTAATCTTAAGTTTTCTTTTCGGAGTGTCTTATATTTTCGGTTTTGAATCAAAACATTAATCCTTTGTTTTATTTTCGGATGACTTAATTTTTTGAATCAAAACCGTAATACTATCATATTGAGCTCAACATTAGAGGCAATCTTGAAGAGAAGGGAGTCATGTCTTCTTTCTTTAGATCTATTATTGTTTTCTCCATGTTGTACCATCCCTTAGGGGCTAACCGTCCATGGTGCCCCTAGATGTTCAACTTTTATGCATTGTGTGTTTTGAATACTTTCTCCTAATGATCTACGGAGTTCTTTTGGTTTCTTGTGTTTAACCATGTTTTTGAATAACTTAATTTGTCTGATTTGCACAGTTGCTTAGGTACAACCTGGTGTGTGGATTGCCATAGTTGTACTTGCCTTGTGTTGTTGCAAAACTCGATGTGTATGAAACCACAGTTACCTTTGCAAAACTTGGTGTATTTGAGAACCATAGATGCAACATTGCTTTTGAGCACACGTAAGAACTATAGAATGTACCCGGTAGGTATTAGAGGTCATTCGGCATACAATAGCTCATAGGAATCATTCAGGGGTATTACTCTCTCGTTGTTAAAAACTACAATCCTAATCTACCTAATAATTCCACTAGCTCTATCTCTACATTCCTCACCTAGTTCAGTTTCAGCCCTTACCTGTCATCCTTCACTCCATTAAGATTCTTAGTTATCAACTTTATCTTGAATTTGTGATCTTGTTAGGTATTAGAAGATCAATTAGTACTTTGAGTCCAGTCCGTGAGGTTCGACAGCCATACCCCTCATGGGAAACCACTTTACTACCTGTGTGCGACCATTGTACTTGCGGAGAACACATCAGATTGTGTCCAATTTTTTAATAAAAAAAAAATCGTATGTGTTATTTTTGGAATATCTGCTATTATTCAGTTTTGAATTAAAAACCTAATCATACATTTTCTATTAGGAATGTCTCCTATTTTTTTAATCAACACATAATCCAATGTTTAACTTTCGTAATGCCTCCTATTTTTGAATCAAAATCCTAATCCTATGCTTTTTTAGAATGTCTCCTATTTTTGAATCAAACCCTAAACCTTTGTTTTCTTTTCGCAATTTCTCCTATTTTTAAATCAAAATCATAATCTTATGTTTTTTTAGTAATGTTTCCTATTTTTTGGTTTTGAATCAAAACCATAATTCTATGTTTCCTTTTCAGAATGTCTATTATTTTCAATTTTGAATCAAAACTATAATTCTATATTTTATATTTGGAATGCCTCTAATTTTTGAGTCAAATCCCTAGTCTTATGTTTTCTTTTCGTAATGTCTCCTATTTTTAGGTTTTGAGTCAAAACAATAATCCTACACTTTCTTTTCGGGATGTCTCCTATTTTTCAATTAAAACCCTAATACCATGTTTCTTTTCAAAATGTCATCTATATTTTGGTTTTAAATCAAAACCTTAATCGTATGTTTTCTTTTCAGAAGGTCTCCTATTTCTACGTTTTAAATCAAAACCCTAATCCTATATTTTTTTTTTCAGAATGTCTCCAATTTCTTAATTAAAACCCTAATAATATGTTTCCTTTCAGAATGTCTCCTATTTGCCAGTTTTGAATCAAAACTCTAATCCTATGTTTTTTTTCGAAATGTCTCCTATGTTTATATCAAAACCATAATCTGATATTTTCATTCCAGAATGTCTCCTATTTTTCAATTAAAACCTTAATCCTAAGTCTTTTTTTTAGAATGTTTCCTATTTTTTATCAAGACCTTAATCCTATATTTTCTTTTAGAATGTCTCATATTTTTCAATAAAAACTCTAATCTTACATTTTCTTTTCGGAATGTCTCCCATTTATTGGTTCTCAATCAGAACCCTAATCATATGTTTTTCTTTTGGCAATGTCTCATATTTTTTAATCTAAACCCTAATCCTATTTTTTGGTCTTTCCGGAATGTCTCCTATTTTTTGGTTTTTGAATCAAAACCCTAATCCTGTGTTTCCTTTACGGAATGTCTCTTATTTTTTGATTTTTTATCAAAAATCTAATCCTATGTTTTCTTTTTTGAATGTCTCCTATTTTTGAACCAAAACCCTAATCTTATATCCTATATTTTCATTTCGGAATGTCTTCTGTGTTTGAATCAAAACCCTAACCTTGTTTTTTTATTTTTGGAATGTCTCTTATTTTTCAATCAAAACACTAATCTTATGTTTTCTATTCGGAATGTCTCCTATATTTTATTTTCGGAATTCCTCCTATTTTTAAATCAAAAATCTAATCTTATGTTATCTTTTGAGAATGTCTTTTATTTTTGAATAAAAACCCTCATCCTATGTTTTCTTTTCGTAATTTATAATACTTTTCGATCAAAACCCTGATCCTGTGTTTTCTTTTCGAAATGTCTCCTATTTTTCAATGAAAACCATAATCCAAGTCATCTTTCCAGAATATCTCCTATTTTTCAATCATAACACTAATCATATGTTTTCTTTTTGGAAGATCTCTTATTTTTCACTCAAAACCCTAATCTTATGTTTTCTTTTCGTAATGTCTCCTATTTTTTTGTTTTGAATCAAAACTCTAATCGTATGTTATCTTTTCAGAATGTCTTCTATTTTTGAATTAAAATTTTAATAAATTGTTTACTTTACGGAATGTCTTCTAATCCCATATTTTCATTTCGGAATGTCTCCTATTCTTTAGTTACAACATTAATCCTATGTCTTCTTTGTGGAATGTCCCCTATTTTTCAATGAAACCCCTAATCTTATGTTTTATTTTCATAATCTTTATTATTTTTTTATTTTGAATCGAAGCACTAATCCTATTTTTTTTGTCAGAATGTCTCCTATTATTGAAATAATAACACAATCATATCTTTTACTTTTCCAAATGTCTCATATTTTTCAATCAAAACCCAAATCCTTTATTTTATAATCAGAATGTCTCCAATTTATCTGTTATGAATTAAAACAGTAAACCAATTGGTTTTTTCGAAATGTCTATTTTTTTTTATTTTTGAATAAAAAACTAATACTATGTTGTCTTCTCTCAATGTCTCCTATTGAATAAAAAACTTAATCCTGTTGTTAAATGGAAACACTAATCCTATGTTTTCTTTTTTGAATATCTCCTATTTTTCAATCGAAACACAAATCTTATATTCTTTTTTCATGATGTCTTCTATTTACTAGTTCTAAATCAGAAGCCTAATCATATGTTTTTCATTTCGCAATGTCTCTTATTTTTTAATCGTAACCCTAATCCTATGTTTGCTTTTCGTAATGTCTATTATTGTTTGATTTTGAATCAAAAACCTTTTCCTATGTTTTCTTTTCGGAATTTCACCTAGTTTTCAATCAAAACCCTAATCTTATTTTTTCTTTTCAGAATGTCTACTATGTTTTCTTTTCGGAATGTCTCCGATCTTCCAATCAAAAACCTAATCCTATCTTTTCTTTTGTGAATGTCGTTTAGTTTTTTTAAAAAAACCCTCATCCTATGTTATCTTTTGGTAATATCTTCTAGTTTTCAATCAAAACCCTACTCTTTTGTTTTCTTTTTGAAGTGTCTCCAATTTTTTAATCAAAACCCTAATCCTATGTTATCTTTTTCAATGTCTCTTATTTTTCAAGAAAAATACTAATCCTATATTTTCTTTTCGTAATACCTCGTATTTTTCAATCAAAAACCTAATCTTATGTTTTCTATGGTGAATGTATTTTATTTTTTTTAATAAACCCCTCATCCTATGTTTTCTTTTCATAATGTCATCTACTTATCAATCAAAATCCTAATCTTGTGTTTTCTTTTTGAAATCTCTCCTATTTTTCAATCAAAACTCTAACCCTCTATTATCTTTTCAGAATATCTCCTATTTTTCAATCAAAACACTAATATTATGTTTTCTTTTCGGAATATCTCCTATTTTTCAATGAAAACCCTAATCCTATGTTTTTTTCTGTAATGTCTACTATTATTGGGTTTTAAATCAAAACCCTAATCTTATGTTTTATTTCTGAATGTCTTCTATTTTTTAATTAAAACCCTAATAATATGTTTACTTTTAGGAATGTCACCTATTCTTCAATCAAAACCCTAATCCAATGTTTTCTTTTTGGAATGTCTCCTATTTTTAAATTAAAACACTAATCCTTTGTCTTTTTTTCTGAATGTCTCCTATTTTTCAATGAAAACCCTAATCTTATGTTTTCTTTTGGTAATGTCTGGTATTTTTTGGTTTTGAATCAAAGCACTAGTCCTCTATTTTCTTATTAACATGTCTAATTTTTTAAATAAAATCTTAATCTTATGTTTACTTTTCAGAATGTCTCCAATTTTTCAATTGGAACCCTAATTCAATGTTTTCTAATCGGAATGTCACAAATTTTTTCGTTTTTGAATGAGAACCCTAATCATATGTTTTCTTTTTCTGAATGTGTCCTATTTATTGTTTTTGAATCAAAAAACTAATTGTATGTTTTCTTTTTAGAATGCCTCCTATTTTTGAATGAAAACCTAATCCTATGATTTATTTTCGGAGTGCCTCCTATTTTCCGGTTCTGAATCAAAACCCTAACACTATGTTTTTTTTTTTTTGAAATATCTCCTATTTTTTAAACAAAATCCTAATCTTATGTTTTCCTTTGGAAAAGAAAACATAGGTTTAGGGTTTTAATTAAAAAATTTGAGACATTCCTAAAAAGAAAACATAGGACTAGGGTTTTGATTCAAAAATATAAGCCATTCTGAAAATAAAACATCGGATTATAGTTTTGACTAAAAAAAATAGAAGACATTGTTAAAAGAAAATATAGGATTAGGGTTTTGATTCAAAACAAAATAATAGGAGACATTCCGAAAATAAAACATAAGATTTTTTTCTGATTAAAAAATAAGAGATATTTTGAAAAGAAAACATAGGATTAGGGTTGTGATCCAAAACCGAAAAATAGGAGACATTCCAAAAATAAAATATAGGATTAGTTTTTTGATTAAAAATAGGACACATTCCAAAAGGAAAACATATGATTAGGCTATTCATTCGAAAACAAAAAATAGGAGACATTCCAAAAAGAAAATATGGGATTAGTTTTTTTGTTTCAAAATAAAGAGATATTCCGAAAAGAAAACATAGGATTAGCTTGTTGATTAAAAACTGAAAAATAGAGCACATTCCAAAAAAAATAATATTTGATTGGGCTTTGATTCAAAACTATTAGACATTTCGAAATGAAAACATAATATTTGATTAAAAAAATAAGAGATGTTTTGAAAAGAAAATATAGGATTAGGGTTTTGATTTAAAAATAGAAAACTCTTAGAAAAGAAAATATAGGATTATGGATTTGATTGCAAAATACAAGACAATCCGAAAAGAAAACATAGGAATTGAGATTAGAGATTTGATTGCAAAATAGAAGACAATCCATAAAGAAAACATAGGATTACGATTTTGATTGAAAAATAGGAGAAATTTTTTAGAATAAAACAAAGGATTTGCGTTTTTAATCAAAAATAGGAGACATTCCAAAAAGAAAACATTGGATTTGATTTTTTAATTAAAAACCAAACAATAGGAGACATTCGGAAATGAAAGCATGAGATTAGGGATGTAATTAAAAAATGGGGGACCTTAAAAAAAGAAAATGTAGAATTAGGTTTTTCATTCAAAACCAAAAAATAGGAGACGTTCTGAAAGGAAACACAGGATTAGGGTTTTGATTCAAAAATAAGAGAAATTCCAAGAAGAAAACATAGGATTAGGTTTTTTATTGAAATAAAAAAAGAAGACATTGCCAAAAGAAAACATAGTATTAAGGTTTTGATTAAAAAATAGGAGGTATTCCGAAAAGATAAAATATGATTATTGTTTTGATTTTGAAAATAGGAGACATTCCTAAAAGAAAACATCGGATTAGAATTTTGACTCAAAACCGAATAATAGGAGACATTTTAAAAATAAAACATAGGATTTTGATTTTGATTAAAAAATAAGAGACATTCCGTAAAGAAAATATAGGATTATAGTTTTGGTTAAAATATAGTAGACATTCTAACAAGAAAACATAGGATTAAGCTTTTGAATTGAAAACCGAACAATAGGAGACATACCTAAAGGGTTTTGATTGTAAAATAGGAGGCATGGCAAAGAAAAAATATAGGATTATAGTTTTGATTAAAATCTAGAAGACGTTCTGTAAATAAAATATAGTATTATTATTTTGATTTAAAAAAAAAATTATGGTTGTTCAAAAAATAAAACATAGGATTAAGTTTTTTATTCAAAAATAGGAGACATTTTAAAAAGAAAACATAAAACTATTGTTTTGATTAAAAAATATGAGACATTGTGAGAAGAAAACATAAAACTGTTGTTTGATTAAAAAATAGGAGACATTGTAAGAAGAAAACATAGTGTTAATGTTTTGATTCAAAACTAAAAAATTGTAGTCCTTCCAAAAAAAAAAAAACATACACTTAAGGTTTTGATTCAAAAATAGAAGACATTATGAAAAGAAAACATAGGATTACAGTTTTGATACAATGCTAAAAAGTAGCAGATATTCCTGAAAGAAAACATACCATTAAGGTTTTGATTTAAAAATTGAAACATTCCAAAAATAAAACTTAAGAGGATTCTTTTGAATGAAAACTAGAAAATTGGAGGCATTCAGAAAAAAAAAAATATAAGATTACGGTTTTGATTGAAAAATAGGAGATACTTCTAAAAGGAAACATAGGATTAGAGTTTTGATTAAAAAATAGAAGACATTCCAAAAATAAAACATAGGATTAGGTTTTTGGTTCAAAAATAGGAGACATTCTGAAAAAAAAAAAAAGAGTAATTTTTTTATTCAAAAGCAGAAAAAATAGGAAATATTCTGAAAGGAAAACATAGGATTAGGGTTTTGATTAAAAAAATAGGAGACATTCCAAAAAGGAAACATAGGATTAGAATTTTGATTGAAACTGAAAAACCGAAGACATTCAAAAACAAAACATAGGATTAGGGTTTTGATTCAAAACCAAAAATAGGAGACATGCCAAAATGAAAATCATAATATGAGAGTCTTGATTTAAAAAATAGACATTTCTAATAGAAAAAGATCAGATTAGGGTTTTGACTAAAAACTAAAAAATGGGAGACTTTCTAAAAAAAACATAGGATTACTATTTTTATTAATAATTGGAGACATTACCAAAATAAACCATGGGTTAGGGACTTGATTCAAAATCTAAAAAAATGAGACATTTCTAAAAGAAAACTTAGGATTAGGGTTTTAATTCAAAACTTGAAAATAGGAAACTTTTTGAAAAGAAACATACGGCTATGGTTGTGATTCAAAACCAAAAATTAGTGCATATTACAGAAAGAAAACATAGTGTTAGGGTTTTTTTTTCCAAACCAAAAAACAATTGACATTCCGAAAAGAAAACAAGTGACTTAGGTTTTGATTGACAAATATGAGACATTCCATAAAGGAAATATAGGATTAGGTTTTTAATTCAAAAATAGGAGACATTTTTAAAAGACAACATAGGGTTAGTTGTTTTATTCAAAACCAAAACATAGGAGACATACCTCAAAGTTAACATAGGATTATTGTTTTGATTTAAAATATGAGACATTTTGAATGGAAACATTACATTAGGTTTTTGATTGAAAACTGAAAAATATGAGACATTCTGGAATAATGACATACGATTAGGGTTTTCTTTGAAAATTAGGAGAAATTACAATTAGAAGACGTAGTATTAGAGTTTTGATTAAAAAAGGAAACATCCTAAAAAGAAAACACAAGATTACATATTCGAACCAAAACCTAAAAATGGTAGACATTTAGGAAAGAAAACATCAGGATAGGTTTTTAAATAAATAATATGAGACATTCTAAAAGAAAACATAGTATTAAAGTTTTGATTGAAAAATAGGAGACAATCCGAAAAGAAAACATAGGATTATTGATTTGATTGAAAAATTGGAGATATTCTAGAAAGAAAGCATAGGATTAGGGTTTTAATTCAAAAATAGACAACAGTCACAAAAAAAATATTTGATTAGGGTTTTGATTGAAAAATATAGCATTCCGAAATAAAATATATGATTAGTGTTTTGATTCAAAAAAAAAAATATTAAACATTTCAAAAAGAAAACATGGGATTACGGTTTTGATTTCAAAATAGGAGACATTTTGAAAAGAAAACATAGGATTAGTGGTTTCATTCAAAAATTCGAGACATTCCCAAAAAAATAATTAAAGGATTAGTGTTTTGATTGAAAACTGACAAATATGATACATTCTAAAAAGAAAACATAGGATTAGGTTTTGATTCAAAAATAAAAAGTAGGAGACATTCCGGAGAGAAATTTAGGATTATGGTTTTGTTTCAAAATAAAAAAAATGGTGGATATTCAAGTGAGAAAACATAGGTTTAGGGTTTTGTTTCAAAGCTGAAAAATAAGAGACATTCCAAAAAGAAAACATATTATTAAGTTTTTGTTAGAAAAATCAGAGATATCCGGTAAAGAAAACCTAGGATTAGCTTTTTGATTAAAACATTGGAGACATTTGATGTACTCTCCGCAAATGCAAAGATCGTTACAAGTAATAAAGTGGAACCCCCTAGAGGGAAGGCTTGTCGAACCACAAGAAGTGGACTTCTAGTTCTAATTAATCCTCTAATGTCTAGCTAATCAAAGGGTTGGTTGAAAGGATAAAAAGGGTAAACAAGAATAACAAGATAAGGGTAGAATCAACAGGTAAAGTAGGATCGAGTTTTTGACAACAAGAGAGCAATGCCTCGGGATGATTTCTATGTGTTTGACATACTGACTTGAATTTAATGCCTACTATGGTACATTTTAAGATCCTAGTGGGTGCTCAAAAGCTTTGTTGCATCTACGGCTCTCAAATATGTCAAGGCTATCGAGTGTAACTATGGCAATCCACACACGTCAAGTTTTACACAAGTATCTACATAAATCAAGCACTTCAAGTTATGTAAACACATGAAAAAACACAAGAATACATTAAAAATCCATAGGCAAACGAAAACAAGTATTCAAAATATCAAGAACAACATAGTTCAACATCCCGGGGCACCGTGAAGCGGTTAGCCCCTCACGATTTGATACAACTGAGAGGTAGGAAAGACAGAACAAAGGTAAGAATTCATGATCTCCCTCTTTACATATCTCTTCTCAATTTTACTTCAAAATCATTATTGATGAGCTAGCTCCACTTCCCTTGAGAATCCAACTCGACCTTGATCCCCGTAGACGGTGCGGTGAAGCTTGATCTTCATACTCATCAATGCTCTCTCGGTGTAGAAGAAAATTTCCCAACAAAGATAAGGAGAAACACTAGAATCTAGAGTTAAAAAGGGTGTTTTTCGGGCTCGACACTGTCTAAGCACAGTTCTGCTGTGCTTAGACTGTACTCTTCTGTGAGACTCTGAGTGAATCAGCTAATTATCAGCCAGAGATATTCACAGGGAGGATCACAGTCATGCTTTGCCCATGCTTCGCCTGAGCAGGACCATTCAATTAGCATTCTAGGCATGCTTCCCCTGTGAGCATTTGGTGCTTCAATTCTAGAGATATTCACGGGGAGGAACATGACTATGCCTCGACCGTACTTGTCGTGGAAGCAGCCCCTGCTTGCTCATCTACTCAAACAACTTTAGACAGAGAAATCTTCATTCTTTGCTTGTTTTGTCCTCGAATTCACTCATAATTGCTTTGAGCCATAATTTCCTATACCATGAACAAAAACACCCAAAGAAGCATTTAATATATACAAAAGGTGCTAAACGACAAGCAAAAGTATGAATTGAGAGTAAGAAAAACATGATATGAATTGCACTCATCAAATACCCCCACACTTGAATCATTTCTTGTCCTCAAGCTATCACACATCACTCAATAAAAAAAATGAGTGCATCACTTCTGTTCTCAAGAGAAAAGAAAATTCTTAAGCATAGATGGAACAACAGGGGTTAGAAGAGAAACAAGAATGATGAATAAAAGGCTACACTCTTACTTCAAATACCTTGTGTTTTGGCAAACCATAAATTTTATGCCCCATGATCTCAAGGAATCAACCTAGCAAAACTGGACCTTATTTCAACTGAAGAAGGTGTGTAGTAGCTCCATACACTATAGAGGTAGCCTTCTCTCTCGATAGGGCATCGAAAGTGATAGCTCTTTCTACCACCTTTTAACACAATAAATTTAAAACGACCAGTAGGGCATTCCAAAAGGAATCCGACTTGCCGATCTCTCTCTCCCTGAAATACTTGGTCCTTAAGGTAAAGGTTGTCATCCTAAAACAAGTGGCTCCACAATTAGGGCAAAGTGATGAAACTTTAGGTCTTGAAAGTAAGAGTGAGTATACAATTTGACTTCAGAGAAGCAACTAACACACATGTGCCCCCCTAGGTTTAAGAATTTCTATCAAAATAATCATAGATCATCCTTAGTTAAGCACTCATCATAAGAAGCGTGCATGCAAAAATGTCCCCACACATGAACAGTGCATTGTCCTTAATGTACAATTAAAACAGGAAAACAAGAAGCTGTGGTAAAGAGAAATAAATGGGGGTTCAAAAATGTTTCTGAATATGGAGAGTGATATGGGTTCTCCCAACGTGTGCTCTATCCACCCATTGAAGTCCACAATTGTTGAACATGGAGAGAGATGCTGCCACTCTCAACATGCTTTCAAACTCCAAGCAACTACACAATCCCTAAGATGAAAGTTGAAGCACACAGGTGAAGCTCAAAATTCCAAACAAAAATATCAAAAATAAAGAACTAAAAATACATAAGAAAAACATAAAAATTAAACAACCCAAAATCTCAGCTTAGTAGGGGACTTCCCTTACTAACTGAACTAAAGCAAATCCAACAAGTATAAATACTGAAACATAAAAAGATAAGCAGCTAAACAAAGGATCAGAATAGGGCACTCTCATTGAGATGAGAGGATCCAGCAGTGCTAGAAGAATGATAGCCTGAGTCCTCAACCTTGACAGTGGAAGCTTTCTCTCGAGGTGGTGATCGGATAGGTGAGGGTGGCTTAGGAGAGAGATGGACTCCAAGATGTGCGGTAATCCTGAACACATTCCTTTGAAGCCAGCTGAACTGTGAAGAAGAACAGGTGACCGGATAAGTAGGGTGAGAGGTGGTGTGCGGCGGCAACGCTGATCTTTGTCTGGAAGTAGTGGCAGGGGGAGGTGATGCAGGTGCAGCATTAGTAGGGTCAGCTGGGGTCGAGGTAGTCGCAGTAGGAAGATCAGTAGGACGACAAACTCTATACTCAGTTCCTCTGGCAGTGTGTATACGCTGCAACATCCTCATTAACTTCAAGGTCTCATGGGACACGGAGGCGACTCCATCCATTATCCTCATCCAATTGGTCCCCTGAAGAATACCTATGCCTCTGACTAGACGAGTGATGTAGGGCCTAACAAATAGGGTGCCAACAAAGGTAGCAGTCCCTGGTGAGCAATAGATACGGTGACCTCATAGCCCAGATGCAAATGAAATCTATCCAAGATGCACAACAGAAAAATCAAAGCCGCTCGATTGACAACAACAGTATTGTTACCATGGCCTGTCAGAGTGTGACTGAATATAAAGTGAATGTATAAGAGAGCTCGGGATCGGAGTGTCACTGTCTCTGACCGACATGGGTCATAGGAAAAATCAGTACTGAGTTTCCTCTAAGTGTCCTCCTGAGACTCTCCCAGCCGAATGGAGAACTTAATCAAACTCATCATGTGAATCAGACCGAATGCTTGTAACTAGATAAAATTTGTGTGATAAAATGCTACAATACCCTTAGAGAGCTCAAATGTAGCCAACACTTGAGTGCCAACTGCTCATAGGCATTATCGGTGATCATAAAGAGTTATCTCCATACTCAAGTACTGAGCAACTGATGTACCTCCTCCTCCAATCCAACGGCTCTGAGTATATCCCAATGAATCTCTTATAAGTGCTTGTGCGATATGATTGCGAAGCATTCTTTCCTTATGTTGAGTATTACTTTTCTCGGGTTTTTACATTAATATGTGTGTGTTTATGTTACTTTTATGCAGGTAGGGTTGTGAGGCCGATTATGAAGGAAAGAAGCCAATGTGGATCACAATGCACCGATTTTGGAGGAAATCTTGCTAAAGTTCAAATGTGAAGATATAAGTCGGGTGCGAGATGCTAGAGTGTGTGCCAACCTCCCCGTATTTGAGTTTGCACAACCATTTGGAGGGCCACAAGGGCAGTCACACTCAAGCATTCCGACTTATGCACATAGAACAAGATCTCCATCAACTTATCCGTCATTGAAGAAGCAAAGCGATCCACGGCATAAACGTGTGCCCGTTTATGTTATCTCGATGAAAAGTGGATTCAGGAGTGTTTTTGGCATAGTACTGCAGGAGTTACTGTGCTAAAGCACTGTAGCGGCACTGTAGCAAATCACTGTCGCAGTCACTGTATTAGTTACTGTTCACAGCCGGCCGAAAAATGACGATTTCAGAGAATCCACACGGGCGTGTGGAAATTACCCACGCCCGTGTGGAATTTCCGCACAGGCCCGTGAAGCGTCCACGCCCGTGGAGTCGCCCGATTCCAACCCTATTTAAAGCCGATTTAGCCCCGATTTTGGTATTCTTTTCTCCATCTTTTCGCTAACTTGAGAGAGGGCTTCGGCTAGGGTTTTGAGGGGTATTGGCTAAGGTTTTGGAGATGTTCTACGGCTCCGACATCGCGCGTCGTTTGGAAGAAGATTATTGGGAGAGCTTTCGTCGGCATCGATCCGGCGAGGTGTATCCAAGGCCGGACAAAGGATCCCTTGCGATTAGTAGAGGACTCTCCACAAGACCATTGACACGACCATCGAGGGGGTTTCTTTATGGATTCATTGCTTTTACATTCGATTTCTTTTATTGTACTTAGCTCCATGGAGAGCTAAACCCCTAGTGGGTACTTGGGTGATTGTGAACCCTAGGATGTATTCGTTTCATTGAACTTCTTTATTATGCTTTCAATAAATTGATGTTTATTGTGAGTTCCAACCTTGAATGCTTGATTGTATGAACATTTCCCCTAGAGTGACACTAGGGTTGAGAGTTCTTGTTGGTAACCTTGTGAGTGTGTGACACAACACGAGCATTAGAAAAAGCTAGGTTGGAGAGGGTTGAGAGGGTGAGTCGAGAGGTACATGAGCGTCCCCTTTCCCCTCCGACGTGATTGATTCTACCTCCGTTCCTTGAGTTCTTTGCGGCCATAATAGAGTGAATGGTCTAAGGGATGAACCTCCGCTGGGGCCTAGTTGCGCGTGCAATGGAGTGAAGCATTGAGGGGATCTTAGTATCTAGGGCTTAATTGTGGCTAGGGACCTTCCGTCTGGACCAAAGTGTTAGGTCTATAATTAGGAAGCAATTTATCACTTGGAATCCCTAGAGCTCATTGCAACTTTATTCGAGTGTGAGGTTGAGAGGTTATTTAATCTCTCCTACGGGACATGAATAGAGTTAGGCATAGTTGACATTAGATTTGGGACTATGTATGTAAGGATTTCCATGATTCACCATTGCATTGATTAGGAAGCATAATAGAGAGTTCTTGCACTTGAAGCGATTATCCTAGGCGAAGCATCATCCGAGTACCCCATCTTTATCGATTGTCTTACCTCCTCCTTACTTTTGCTCTCTTACTTGTTGCTTTTAATTGTTGAGAATTGAATCATTATCACACTTATCATTGTAGATACTCCACATAGCTAAGAATCGAATTAAGTGTCTTTACTTCCTACTCCCTGTGGATTCGACCCCGCTCACCCGAGATTATTACTTCGACAAACCCGTGCACTTGCGGGATATATGCAAGGGGACCTTGTCAATCTCTCTCGATTTGCCAAAGCGACGATGGAAGAAACATGTATAACCTTCTTGGTGCACCTAAGTTTGAAATACGGGTGCAAAGTCTATGCAAGAAGTGGGTTCCTCAACTCTGGGTCTCCTCGAGGAGGATTTGGAAACTATTTGTTTCCTTAGCATTATTTGTAGAAAGAAACAAGCCAATTAAGTCCAAGATTGAAGAAGTCAGGGAAAGGACAGTTGTGCTTGGAAGAAAGTAGGAGCATGCTCTCTAGTTATAAAGCTCGGGGAAAATAAAGGAGCACGATCATACCTCAAGGAAAGCACGATCGTGCATCAAGAAGAAGATCATCTTCCCCAAGTGAAAAAATACCTAGTTCAACAAAAGAAGGAAGAAAACACGCGGTTCACATGAATAAGTGAAAAAATAAGCATTCAAAAACAAAAGAAACATGAACTGTACTAGATAGTAAAAGCAATGAAAATCACAAACCGAAGTTGAGAAGGACAGTGAGGCAAAGAGGAACCACTAGAGAGAACGATAGCAGAGACGGTAAAACACTTGAGAGAGAGGGGAGGCGAGAGGAAAAAAGAAAACTGGAAGGTGAATCGGTGATTAAAAAAAATCAGCGGTAGGGTATTAAGAATGAAAGAGGAACTCAACCAGCGGTACCCGAGCCACCCTTAGCATAGTCGTGCACAGGTTAGAGCGGTAGAGCTGGGTGAGCATAGTAGTGATCTCCCTGTGCTTCATCCTAGTGATTATCTCGAGAAAACCCACCAGAAATCTGGAAGAGGAGCACAACCATGCAAGGAGTACAGAAACAGTGCTAAATGAAGAGCACAATTGTGCTTGGCCCGTGTTTATCCTAGAATGGTTCATAATACTGAGACAGAAATAATCATGACTTGAGCATGGGCGTGCTCTTCCCGTGCTCAGCTTGAAATGTTCCAAGACAAGTCTTACCCATGCTTTATAATTTTGAAACACAAAAACTTGAATGTTTTCCACAATAAAGCACACAGCGAAGATAAATCGCTTCCCGACAAGGTTAAAAGAATAGAAGAATTGTAAAACACAAATCAAAATGACAACATGACAAACAAAAACACAAAACTAAAAGCGACAAAGATTTGGGTTGCCTCTGAAGATGTGTTTCTTTATTGTAACTAGCTTGACGTACCTATGCACGTCAAGGAGGTTAGTGAAATCGAGACCTCTCCTAGCCACCTGAAATGCAGTAGCACGAATATGGAATCAATGAATTAATCAAATTGTTCTCACCAAAATTCTATGAATTGGAATGATTGGAAACGGGCAGTAAAATAGGTTGCTTCTTCTTCTTGGTGGTCACTCTTCTCCACCATTTCTTGGCATGGGAAATTGTTTTCTTGGGATGAGTCTGGATCAAAGGTCCCCCGCGACAACAAATTCATGGTAGTACACGTCCTCCACAAAGTCATCTGGCTCATCAGCTTTAAGAGGTTCATTTTCAAACAACTTTGATTCATCTTTCATGAATGTGTTCTACACATACTCAAACATGAATTCATCAACCACGTCAACATAATAACACTTGTCAGGGAAATCCATAGTGCATCTCATCGAGTCTTGGAGTTTAAAATTGATTTCTTTGTCTCCCACTCGGAGTGCTATTTGACCATCTTCCATATCGGTCAGGGCCTTTGAGGTTGCCAAAACTGGCCTTCCCAAAATGAGGGCCACATCTACCTTCTCATCCACATCTAGAATCACATAGTCCACCAAAAATATAAACTTGTCCACCTTGAACAAAACATCTTCAATAATGCTTCTTGTGTGATGGATGGATCGGTTAGCCAATTGCAATGTCATTGTGGTGGTGATAAGTGCTTGTGTACTAAGAATACGAAGTATTATTTTCTTACGATGAGCATTACTTTCATCAGGTTTTATCACTAATACATGTGATTTTGTGTTCTTTTGCGCATATAGGGTTGTGGAGCTACATAGAGAAAAAAGGAGCCAAAGTAGATTGCGAATGCATTATGTTGATGGAATCTTGAAGTGGACACATGAGAAGATGCAAGTTGTGCTCGAAGACATATGAGTGTGTGCCAACTTCCATTACGCTTGATGGAATATGCAAATTGGAGGGGCACAAAGGCAATCACACTCATGTGTTCCGACTTGTGCAAGGCTAGCAAGATTCCCATCAAATGTGCTTTTACTTGAAGATGCAATGTGACCTATAGCATAGATGTGTGCCCATTTTTGTTGGCTCGATGAAAAGTGTGGATTCGGGAGTATTTTGGTGAAGTACTATAGTAGGTACTGTAGCAAATCACTATAGTAATTTTATGTAGCAGTTACTGTTCATAGACCGCCAAAAACAAATTTCCCGCAGATTCACACGAGCATGTGAAAATTCCACACGCCCCTGTGGATTTCCGATTCTAGCCCTTTATAAAGCCGTGATTTGTACCGATTTGGGGATCCTATTTCCATCTTTTCTCCAACTTTGGAGAGGAATGTGGCTTGGGTTTAGATAGGCTTTGGCAAGGACTTTAGAGTGGTCCTATGGCCTTGAACACCGCCTTCCATCGGAAGATAGTTATTGGGGGAGCTTTCGTCAGCATTGATTCGGCGGTGTGTGCCCTAGGTTTGATGAGGAAACCTTTGAAGAGGCCGAGGCTACTCCACAAGACTATTGACATGAATACCAAATGGGTTTTATTCATGGATTGCATCTCTTTACTTTTGACTTCATTGTTGATTGTATTTTGCTCCATGGAGAGCTAAACCCTTAGTGCTTGGACTTGTAAACCCTAGGATGATATTGTTTTTTAACCTCTTATTATGCTTTCATTAATTGATGTTTTTAATTGAGTTCCAATCTTGAATGCTTGTTGTGTTGATTTTCCCTTAGAGTGACACTAGGGTTGAGAATCCATCTTGGTAATACTTGTGGATGAGTGACACACCATGAGTGTTAGACAATGCTAGATTAGAGAGGGTGAGTCGAGAGGTAGCAGAGAGTCCCTTTCCTTTCCAGTGTGATTTATTCTACCTCCACCTCCCAAGAGCTCTTTGTGGTTACAATAGAGTGAAGTGCTAAGAGACAAACTCCACTGGGGCTTAGTTGTGCGAGCAGCAGAGTCAAGCGTTGAAGTAATCCTTATTATCTGGGGCTTAATTATGATTAGGGGTCTTTCGCCTGGACCAAAGGGTTATATCAGCCTTTATCACTTGGAATCCCTAGAGCCTAAAGCAACCTAGCATAGTGTGAGTTGTCGAGACTAAGAGATTTCTCCACCTGGGTATAGTATAGGTTAGTCATGGTTGATCTTAAGTTTTGGAACCATTTGTTTAAGGATCTCCATGACTTATTAGACATCAGTGAGGAGGTATAATGATTGGTATTGCACTTGGAACAATAGTCATAGGGGGAGCAATGTCCGAGTGCCCCACTTTCTATCGATTGCCTTTCCTCTCATTTTATTGCGCCTCTCTTTCTTATTTTCTTTAGTTCTTTTCATATTGATTTTGTTCATACCACTATTGATTCATCTTCAGTTTAGTTAAATAGCAATCTTTGTGTTTCTGATAACTATTCCCTGTGGATTCGACTACCCACTCACCAAGGTATTATTACTTTGATAAACCCGTGCACTTGCAGGTCACACGCAAGGGGTGTGTCAAGTGCCCTTCTATTCGCCCAACCCCAGTTTCTGAAAGATACGATAAGGCATAAGGTTGATGCTTGCCTCCAATCGTGCCTTCAAACTGATCACACAAAAATGATATTGTAATGCCCTATCACGTCTTTCAGAAACAGGAGGGATCGGTTAGGGCTTTTTTATCCACAATCCCTCCAATTGTGCATGGAATAATAAATCCCCCAGGATCTTTCTCTTTCTTGGGAAGCTTGTTGGCGATCAAGGCTGAGCATTCTTTACTAAGTGTAAATGAAGACACTTCTTCAAGGTTTTGTTTGTTTGTGAGCAGTTCTTTGAGGAATTTTACATATTTAGGCATCTGTGCAAGAGCTTCAACAAATGGAACATTTATATGTAGATTCTTGAACAAATACAAAAAGTTCTGTAGTGCTCCTCTTGTTCATCCTTTTTCAATTTCACTGGGTAGGGAAGTGTGGGTTGGTACTTTGGTAGATTGGTTTTCCCCTTGCCTTGCTCTTTCTCCTTCTCCTCACTGTCAACTGGATTTTTTGGATTACATTCAACTGTCTAACTTGTTCTCGATTAAGGCTCAGCAATCTCAAGCTCTGATTCTTTCTCAATTGGGCCTTAAAGTTGCTTGATACTTCTTAAAGTCATAGCCTTGAGAGATTACTTGGGATTGACTTCCATGTTGCTCGGAACCCAGAGTCTTTTGATGAGTGCATTTCATATCACATTTGTTTACACAAGTCATTCTTTTATACGCCCTTTAGCAAAATTTTTGTGTATATTTAGTACTATTCTGGATATATTTGTTCTTTGTGAAGTATTTAAGGGCTCAAAGAAATTTGGAGTGAAATCGAGGATGAAAGAAGCAAAGAATAAAGATTTAGCTAAAGTGCCCAAGTTGAACATGGGCAGAGCACCACTGTGTTCTGTCCCACTGATTATTTCATCCTAGAGATGACCTAGTGATAATTCAAGCACGGGGTGCTCTCAGGCCAAGCACGGTCCTAGAATTACCATGCTCTTCTCCTTGATTATTCAAGTCTGAAGATAGTTTCTACCCAATGGAGGAAGCATGCTCAGGATTTTCCTAGCACAGTCATGCATAGGAGAAGCAGGGGTGGAGCATGACGGTGCACCTCTCCCTGGTTCTCCTAGGTAAGCACTTAGTAGATTGACAAGTTCCCCTTGCGTATATCCCGCAAGTGCACGGGTTTGTCGAAGTAATAATCCCGGATGAGCGGGTATCGAATCCACAGGGAGTAGGGAATAAAAACACTTAATCCGCTTCTTAGCTATGTGAAAGATTAGTAGTGATAAGTGTGACAATGATTCAATTCTCAAAAGTAAAAACAACAAGTAAGAAAACATGAGTAAAGGAGGAGGTAGGGCAATCGATAAAGATGGGGTACTCGGATAATGCTCCGCCTAGGACAATCGTTTCAAGTACAAGAACCCTCTATTATGCTTCCTAATCGATGCAATGGTGAGTCGTGGAAATCCTTAAATACATAGTCCCAAACCTAAGGCCAACTATGCCTAACTCTATACATGTCCTAAAGGAGAGATTAGATAACCTCTCAACCTCGCAATTGAATAGAGTTACAATGAGCTCTAGGGATTCCAAGTGATAAATCTCTTCCTAATTATAGACCTAACCCTTTGGTCCAGGTGGAAGGTCCCTAACCACAATTAAGCCCCAGATACTAAGATCACCTCAACACTTCACTCCGTTGCACGCGCAACTAAGCCCCAGCGGAGGGTCATCCCTTAGACCATTGACAAGATCCCCTTGCTTATATCCTGCAAGTGCACGAGTTTGTCGAAGTAATAATCCCGGGTGAGCGGGGTCGAATCCACTGGGAGTAGGGAGTAAAGACACTTAATTCGATTCTTAGCTATGTGAAGTATCAACAATGATAAGTGTGGTAATGATTCAATTCTCAGAAATGAAAAGCAACAAGTAAGAGAGCAAAAGTAAGGAGGAGGTAAGGCAATCGATAAAGATGGGGTACTCGGATGATGCTTCACCTAGGGTAATCGCTTCAAGTGCAAGAACTCTCTATTATGCTTCCTAATCAATGCAATGGTGAGTCGTGGAAATCCTTACATACATAGTCCCAAATCTAAGGTCAACTATGCCTAACTCTATACATGTCCCGGAGGAGAAATCAAACAATCTCAACACCTCGCACTCGCATAGAGTTGCAATGAGCTCTAGGGATTCCAAGTGATAAATCTCTTCCTAGATTTAGACCTAACCCTTTGGTCCAGGCGGAAGGTCCCTAGCCACAATTAAGCCCTAGATACTAAGATCACCTCAACGCTTCACTCCATTGCACGCGCAACTAGGCCCCAGCGGAGGTTCATCCCTTAGACCATCCACTCTATTATGGCCGCAAAGAACTCGAGGAACGTAGGTAGATTCTATCACGTCGGAGGGGAAAGGGGACGCTCCTGTACCTCTCGACTCACCCTCTCAACCCTTTCCAACCTAGCTTTGTCTAACGCTCGTGGTGTGTCACTCACTCACACGGTTAACAACAAGAACTCTCAACCCCAGTGTCACTCTAGGGGAAATGTTCATACAATCAAGCATTCAAGGTTGGAACTCACAATAAGCATCAATTTATTGAAAGCATAATAAAGAAGTTCAATGAAACGAATACATCCTAGGGTTCACAATCACCCAAGTACCCACTAGGGGTTTAGCTCTCCATGGAGCTAAGTACAATCAAAGAAATCGAATATAAAAGCAATGAATCCATAAAGAACCTCCCTCAATGGTCGTATCGATGGTCTTGTGGAAAGTCCTCTACTTATCGTCCAAGGATTCCTTCGTCCGGTATAGGATACGCCTCGATCGAAGCTCCCCTACCAACCTTCTTCCTAATGGAATGACGATGTCGGAGCCATAGAACCTCTCCAAAACCTTGGCCAATACCCCTCGAAACCCTACCGAAGCCCTCTCACAAGTTGGGGAAAAGATGGAGAAAAAAATACCAAAATCGGGGCTGAATAGGGTTTAAATAGGGCTGGAATCGGGCAACTCCACGGGCGTGGACGGTACACGTGCCCGTGCGGAATTTCCACACGGGCGTGGATAATTTCCACACGCCCGTGTGGATTCTCTGTTTCTCTGATTTCTCGGCCGGCTATGAACAATCTTCGACTTGAATAACTTCCCAATTCCATACTTTAATCGGTGTAACGCAAACGGGCACACATTCACGTCGTGAATCACTTACTTCTTCAATGATATATATGTCGGTGGGGTTCTTGTTCTTGTATGCATAAGACGGAATGCTCGAGTGTGCCTGCCTTTGTGCCCCTCCAAATGGATGTACTCACTCGAATGCGAGTAGGTTGGCACACACTCTAGCATCTCACACCTGTCCTATGTCTTCGCGTTTGAACCTTAGCAAGATCTCCTCCAAAATAGGTGCATTATGATCCACATTGGCCCATTTCCTTCATACTCGGCCTCACAACCCTACCTGCATAAAAGTAACATAAAAACACACATATTAATGTAAAAAACTGAGAAAAGTAATACTCAACATAAGGAATGAACGCTTCGCATTCATATCGCACAAGCACTTATCAACCATTCAATCAATTATGGCCGCAAAGGACTCGAGGAATGGAACTAGAATCTATTACGTCGGAGGGGAAAGGGGGCGCTCCTGTACCTCTCGACTTACCCTCTCAACCCTCTCCAACCTAGCTTTGTCTACGCTCATGGTGTGTCACTCACTCACAAGGTTACCAACAAGAACTCTCAACCCTAGTGTAACTCTAGGGGAAATGCTCATACAATCAAGCATTCAAAGTTTTAACTTACAACAAACATCAATTAATTGAAAGCATAATAAAGAGATTTAATGAAACAAATACATCCTAGGGTTCACAAATACCCCAGTACCCACTAGGGGTTTAGCTCTCCATGGACATAAGTACAATCAAAGAAATAGAATGTAAAAGCAATGAATCCATACAGAAACCCCCTCGGTAGTCGTGTCGATGGTCTTGTGGAAAGTCCTCTACTCGTCGTCCAAGGATTCCTCGTCCGGTATAGGATACGCCTCGACGGAAGCTCCCCTACCAATCCTGTTCCTAAGGAATAACGATGTTAGAGCCGTAGAACCTCTCCAAAACCTTAGCCAATACCTCTCAAAACCTAGCCGAAACCCTACCAACCTTTTTCCACACGCCTGTGTGGATTCTCTGAATTCCTGTTTTCTCGGCCGGCTATGAACAGTGATGCTACAGTACTTTGCTGCAGTGTCCCACTATAGTGCCTGGCCTAAAATACTTCCCGAGTCCATACTTTCATCGAGGTGACGCAAACGACCACACGTTCACGTCGTGGATCGCTTTGCTTCTTTAATGACGTACAAGTTGGTGGAAATCTTGTTCTATGTGTATAAGTTGGAATGCTTGAGTGTGACTGCCCTTGTGCCCCTCCAAATGGTTGTCTAACTCAAATACGAGGACGTTGGCACACACTTTAGCATCTCACACCCGACCTATGTCTTCGCGTTTGAACCTTAGCAAGATTTCCTCCAAAATCGGTGCATTATGATCCACATTGGCTTCTTTCCTTCATACTCGGCCTGACAACCCTACCTGCATAAAAGTAACATAAAAACACACATATTAGTGTAAAAACCCGAGAAAAGTAATGCTCAACATAAGAAAAGAATGCTTCGCATTCATATCACACAAGCACTTATTATAGATTCACTCAAAAATCTCAACGAGATAGCACATGATAAGTGTCTAAATGCAGGTGTTTTCATATATATATCGTATTCACTTTGCATGTATTTTGTGAGGCTTGATGCCTGTTTTATGTTTAATCGTCTACTATTTGCTTTGTAGGGCATAAGGAAGCCATGGAGAACAAGAAGATATCATTTGGGCGAAAAGAGAAAAAAACAGGAATTTCATACTACCCCCATACTACCAAGTATGAGGGCCGTATGCACTGTAGCAGCAGAATGATTCAGAGTGTCCACACAGATTTCCATACTACCCGATATACGGGGCCATATGGAGGCCGTATGCACCCCGTATGGAACGCGAATCTAGGGTTTTTGAGTGCTATACGACTCCCATACGACCCCTATACGACCCGTATGACCCGGGGGGTATATATACTGACTTTTAGGACAGAAAAGGGACTTTTTATGGCTAGACTTTTTGCTGGGCATATTTTGGGAGACACTTGAGAGGCTTGTGGCGACCTTGTGGAGGAGAAGAAGGGCAAGGAAGCTAGAAGATGATCCAAGCCCAAGGTCCAAGACTCTCAAGGCAAGAAGGCAACTTCATTCAAGGAGAGATCTACCACGATATGAAGGAAAGGAGACCCGCGGCTAGAGGAAGCATCATTGGGCACTCCTTTGGCGAGGAAATCGTCATTCGGCATATTCTTCATCTCCTCCTCCACCATTTCATCTAGGGAGTGTCATTTATGCTTTTGTTTCACGTTTTGCTTGTTTGTATTGCTTGTTGTGGGATGATGACACACTAGACCCCCAAGGCCACAGGGTGTTGGTGAACCTTGGGGGGTTTTATCATGTATGTTGGATGATAAATTGTTAATTCCATGTTTGGGTAATTTTGAGATTTAATCCATTGTTTTCATGCTAAGTGCTACACTAAGGAGAAATCCGTAGCTCTTTTATGAGTGATGCATGTAGATGTGACTTGCTCGCATGTATTAGATCATGAATGGATTAGAAGGGGATACTTGTATCATCACGCCGAGAAATTAGGTGTTTGGTAGCCCTCCATGTAGGTTTAATCCGAAGAAGAGTAGGTTTACTCCTAAGTGAGATTTCCTTGTACTTAATGCAATCATAGGGATATGGATTTGGGAGAAATTCCTATCTATGTTCGTATGGGATTAGGGTTCAATCACCGAGAAATTGGGGTTGTTCTAATCTTGGAATCTCATTGTCCATTTAACCCTTGCATCTTTAGATCATCATTCATGTTGCATGATAACCCCTCAAGGGGATCCACATCCATAAGCCTTTGCATTTCATTGATTCTCTTGCTTGCTCATTGCTTGTTCTCTCTAATTTGTTGGCAAATATCGTTTTAGCTTTAATTACATTTAGTAGAGTAAAATCCATCGCTTGAGATCTTAGGCTAGATAATAGCTCAAGAAGGAGTAATAGGAGATCCTTAGCCCCATGGAATACGATCCTCGTGTCTTCACACGAGGTATTACTTGGTGATCCCGTACACTTGCGGGGAAGCAATCAACACAGTCTAAGCATGACTGTGCTTAGATTGTGTTGAGCCCAAAGTCAGCCTTTTAACTCAAACTTTCTAAGGTTTCAAGATGATCTTTGTTCATGGATTTTCTTCTCCACCAGGAGGACTTTGATGAGGGCGAAGATCAAGCTTTACCACACCATTTAAGGGGATCAATGATGAGTCAGAGGCACAAGGAAACTGGGGCTAGCATACGGAGCTCAACTAGGAAGAATATCTTAAGAAGGAGGGATTCATGTCAACTTCCCTTAGATCTTTATTTGTTTCTTCCATGTTTCACCCATCCATGAGGTGCTAACCATCCACCATGCCTCAAGATGCTAAACTATGATGCTTTGTATGCTTTGAATACTATCTTATAATGATCTACGAAGTTCTTTTGGTTTTTGTGTTTAATCTTGTGTTTGCATAACTTGATATGTTTGATTTGCACAGTTGCTTAGGTAAAACATGGTGTGTGGGTTGCCATAGTTGTAGTTGCCTTGTGTGATTGCAAAACTCGATGTGTATGAAACCATAGTTACCTTGGCAAAACTTAGTGTATTTGAGAACCATAGATGCAACATTGCTCTTGAGCACACATAAGAACCATAGAATGTACCTTGTAGGCATTAGAAATCAGTTAGCATGCTATAGCTCATAGGAATAATCCCAGGGTATTACTCTCTTGCTGTTGAAACCCTCAATCCTAATCTACATGATAATTACACCTGTCTTATCCTTTAATTGTTTTATTTTCTATTTGTAAGCCAAATTCCTATTCTTGTTCAACTAGAGATTGATTGCCTAAGGGACTAATGAAAAGAAACAGAACAAGAATTACTTGTGTGCGACCCATACACTTGCAGATAATACATCATATTTCCTCAATTAGCTTTGACATTTGAGCCATGTGGTGTTCTAGGTTTCTCACAGTGGTATTTGTGTTCCTCGTCATTTCTTCATGCCCTTGAAGACGAACTTCATTGTCCTTGATGTACCAGGTCAATAAAACTGTAAGCTCATTAGAAGGTACCGGTGGAGGAGATGGTTGCACATTCTGTTGTGGGGGCCTATATTGTTGTTGTGCTACTTGCCCTTGTCCTGGTTTACTCCAAGAAAAATTTGGGTGATTCCTCCAACCCGCATTATAAGTGTTACTGTATGGGTTGTTCTGATATCTTTTATTCTGCCCAATAAAATCTATTTGTTTAGTCTTCCTTGTACCCATATCAGAAGAACAGGAACCACTAGGATCACTTTGGGACGCCAACTGTCATAAGGAGGTCTAGAAGCCTGATAGATCAACAGTATAGTATCTAACCTCTTTGTAATTGCCTCAACCTGTGTTGCTAGAGTAGTAATCGCATCCACTTGATAAATTATGGCTGCCTTTACTGGTTGGTTCCTTTTAGAACTCCCCTGATAGCCATTGCTTGCCATTTCCTCAGTCAAACTATAAGAGGCACTTGGTTGTTTACTGCATAAGGACCCTCCTGAAGCTGCATCAAGTATCTATTTTGTGGCACAATTTAGCTTATTGTAAAAAAAATTGGATTTGCATCCATTCTACTATTCCATATTGCGGCCATTTCCTCAACATCTCCTTGTATCTCTCCTAAGTGTTATACAAGGATTCGGACTCCAACTGTAGGAATGAGGAGATGTCACACCTCAACTTGGTAATTTTCACCAGAGAAAAATATCTTGTAAGAAAAGTCTTTCCCATCTACTTCCATGTTGTGATAGGCCCTTTTGGCAAGGAATTTAGCCATTGCACAATCTGTATGAAGTTGGGTTTCAACTCAAAATTGTTCACCGTAATAGGGGGACGAACGATGCTAGACCCTACTTGATGAGTGCACTTTGCATACATATTTCCTTGCCCTAAATCTATCATTTAATTTGTTCTCAAGTTTACTTTTATACAAGGGCATTGCTATTATGGATATTTTTGTTATATGTGCAGAAATAGGGGCTCAATGTAATTTGGAGTGAAATTGGGAAGAAAACAAGAAAATATTCAAGAAGAGTTCAGGAACTCAAGCTGGAGATGGGATGGACATGCTCGTGTCACACCTACTGAAAATCTTGCCCTGTTGCAATCAAGCAAAAAAGTCTGTGTAGAAGGGTATTTCCAAGGCTGTCATGGTCAGGACACGATCGAGTCTTTGCTTCTGAAAAACCCAGGCCATTAGTGATTTTATTGAAGAATAGGCAACACGTGTTGTGTGCTCCTGACACAATCATGTCACATCATTGCACGGTCAAGATACGACCGTGTCCCTTCCATTGAATTTTCCAAGCAAAGACACTCAATTTTACTCGGCTCTCCCTCGACATGACACAGTCTGGACACGCTTGTGCGCAAACCGTGTTGAGCCCAAATCCCCTCTTTTTAACTTTAGGTTTTAGGGTTTCCTCTCTATATTTTATTCGGGGATCTACTTCTCCATCAGGAGGACATTGATGAGAGTGAAGATCAAGCTTATCCACACTTTCTAAGGCGTCAATGAGCTAGTTGGAGGCACAAGGGAAGTGGTAGTAGCACACGGAGCTCGACATTGGAGGCAAATCTCAAAGAGAAGGGAGTCATATCTTATTTGTTTAGATCTAATGTTATCTCCTCTATGTTGTACCCACCAATGAGGGGCTATCCAGCCACGATGCCCCAGGTGGGAACTTTGTCACTTAATATGCTTTAAACACTTGTGCTCTTCATGATTTACGGAGTTCATTTGGTTCTTGTGTTAAATCTTGTATTGCAAAACTTGAAGTTCTTGATTTGCTTAGTTGCTTAGATAAAACTTGATGGTGGATTGTCACAGCTGTCATTGCCTTATGGAATGACATAATTTGGTGAGCTTGAATCCATAGTTATCTTTGCAAAGCTCGGTGTATTTGGGAGCCTTAGATGCAATATTGATTTTGAGCACACACTAGAGCCTAAGAATGTACCTGGTAAACCTTGAGAGTGAGCATCACTAAGTGCTTAGGAAACATCCCGGAGCATTGTTCTCTTACTATTGACACTTAACCCAATTGCCCTTTATCTTCATTTTTCCTCTTTTCTTTTATCTCTTTATTATCTCTTTCAGTTTAAAGTAATCTTCTAACTAATCTATTCTTCGCTAGAGATCAGTGTTGAGTGAGCATTTTTAGTCCAGTCCCTGTGGTTCGACAACCCTACCCCTGACGGGGTACCACTATATTGCCTATGTGCAACCCATGCACTTGCGGAGAACACATCACCACTCCTTCCATGTCCGGCCATTTCTTCCTCTTGATTCACTTCTATACTGGTTCCCACAAACCCTATTTCACTTAAATTGACTTGCCTCACTCTCCTTCAAAACTTTCTTTCAACTTCTGTATCAGGGCTTACCAAAGGAGATAAGGTACTTCCTAGGGTCAGAAAATTGCTCTTCAAAAGATAAGATAGACAAAATAAACTCAAGATTCAAAAGAGGAATAAGAAAAGATAAGAATGACAAATTATTAAAGAAAAAGAAATGAGATATATACAGATATGAAAAAAATAAACAATGACTTAATCTCCATAATCCCAATTTTCCTAAAAGTTGCCAGTTCCCGGCAACGGCGCCAAAAACTTGATGCACTCTTTGTAAGTGCATGGATAGTTACAAGTAATAGAGTGGTAGCCCCTAGGGGGTAGGGTTGTCAAACAATAGGGACTGGACTTCTAATATAATGTCTAGCATATTAGAGGGTTAGTTTAAAGGATAAAAAGGGTAAACAAGAATAAAAGATAAGGGTGGAATCAACAGGTAGACTAGGATCGACTTTTTAACAACAAGAGAGTAATGGCCAGGGACGATTCCTATGTGCTCAAGATACTAACTTGAATCTAATATCTAACATTGTATATTTTAAGATCCTTGTGGGTGCTCAAAAGTTTTGTTTCATCTATGACTCTTGATAAGTGCTTGTGTGATAAAAATGCAAAGTGTTCTTTCCTTATGATGAGCATTACTTTCATCGAGTTTTTAACAATAATATGTGTGTATTTATGTTACTTTCATGCATATAGAGTTGTGAAGCCGAATCTTAGAGAAAGAAGCCAATGTAGATTGCGAGTGCACCATTTGGAGGAAATCTTGAGAAGGTTCAAACGGGAAGACATAAGTCGGGTTCAAGATGCTAGAATGTGTGCCAACCTCCTTGTATTCAAGCTAGCACAATGATTTGGAGGGGCACAAAGGTAGTCACATTCTAAGTATTCCGGCTTGTGCATGTGTAACAAGATCTCCACTAATGCGGCCGTTTATTGAAGAATGAAAACGATCTACGACATAAACGTGTGCCAGTTTACGTTACCTGGATGAAAGCATGGTTTCAGGAGTGTTTTGGACCGGTACTGAGGCAGGGTACTGTGTGTTAATTCCACAAGCCTGTGTGCAATGTCTACAAGAGCGTGTGGATTCCCGATTCCAGCCCTTTAAAAGCCGATTTCAGCTCCGATTTTAGCATTCTTTTCTCCATCTTTTCCCCAACTTGAGAGAGGGTTGCGGCTAGGGTTTTGAGAGGTATTGGCTAGGGATTGGGAGAGGTTCTACGGCTCTGACATCGTGATCCATTTGGAAGAAGGTTAGTGGGAGAGCTTTTGTCGTCACCGATCCGGCGAGGTGTATCCTACCAGACAAAGAGACCTTTGGACGAGTAGAGGACTCTCCTCAAGACCATCGTTATGACTATCAAGGGGGTTTTCTATGGATTTATTTCTTTTACATTCAATTTCATTGATTGTAATTAGCTACATGGAGAGCTAAACCCCCTAGTGGGTACTTGGATTATGAACCCTAAGATGTATTCGTTTCATTGAACCTTATTATTATGCTTTCATTAATTGATGTTTTTATTGAGTTCCTATCTTGAATGCATTGATTGTATGAATACTCCCTTAGAGTGACACTATGGTTGAGAAATCTTGTTGGTAACCCTTGTGAGTGAGTGACACACCACGAGAGTTAGACAAAGCTAGATTGGAGAGAGTTGAGAGGGTTAGTCGAGAGGTAGAAGAGCGTCCCCTTTCCCCTACGATGTTATTTATTCTACCTCCAATTCCTCGAGTTCTTTCGGTCATAGTAGAGTGAATGGGCTAAAGGATGGCCTTCCGCTGGGGCTTAGTTGCAAGTACAATGGAGTGAATCGTTGAAATGATTTTAGCATCTAGGGCTTAATTGTCACTATAGACCTTCCGCCTGGACCAAAGGGTTAGCTCTACATATAGGAAGAGGATTTATCACTTGGAATCCCTAGAACTCATTGTAATTCTATACGAGTGCGAGGTTGAGAGATTGTTCAATTTCTCCTCCGGGACATGTATAGGGTTAGGCATGGTTGACCTTAGATTTGGTACCATGTATTAAAGGATCTCCACGACTCCTTAATGCATTAGTTAGGAACCATAATAGAGGGTTTTGGCACTTGCAACGATTGTCCTAGGCGGATCAATATCCGAGTACCCCATTTATATCGATTGCCTTACCTCTCCTTTACTTGTGCTCTCTCTTTTGTCTCTTTTACTTTTGTTTGCATTACATCTTGTCACACAAATAACTATTCATATTTCGCTTAGTTAAGAAACAATTTAAGTAGTTTTACTCCCTACTCCGTGTGAATATCATACCCACTCACCTGGGATTTTATTACTTCGACAAACCCATGCACTTGTGCGACATACAAAAGGGGCTTTGTCAGCTCTAAAATACGTCAAGGGAAGTAAGTGTAACTACGAGCTTCATAGACGTCGAATTTTGCAACTACATTAGGCAATCGCAACTACACGGCAATCCACACACATCAAGTTTTACAGAAGCATCTTTGCAAATCAAGCACGTTAAGTTATGAAAACACATGAAAAACACAAGAATACATTAAAACTCTATAGGCAAAAGAAAACAAGCATTCAAAGTATCAAGAATAACGTAGTTCAACATCTCGGGATAGCATGGAAAGGTTAGTCCCTCATGATTTGAAACAACTAAGAGTAAGTAAAGAAAGAACTAGGGTAAGAATTCATGATCTACCTCTTTACAAATCACCTCTCAATTATGCTTCAAAAGCTTCATAGATGAGCTAGCTCCACTTTCCTTGAACATCGAAGTCGACTTTCACCTCTTAAAAGTGCGGTGATGCTTGATCTTCATCCTGATCAAACCTCTCCCGGTAGAGAAGAAAATCCCCAACAAAGATAAGGAGAAACTCTAGAATTTGGAGTTAAAAAGAGTGTTTTTGGGCTCGATACGGTATAAGAACGGTTGTGCTTATATTGTGCTCTTCTGTGAGACTTTGAGTGAATCGGCTAAGTATCAGCTAGAGATATTCACGAGGAGGAGCACGGTCGTGCTTCGCCCATGCTTCGCCTAAGCGGATCATGCAAGGAGCATTCTAGGCGTGCTTCCCCTGTGAGCATTTAGTGCTTCAATTCCAGGGATATTCACGGGGAGCAACACAACCGTGCCTCGACCATGCTTGCCCTATAAGCATCCCCTACTTGCTCAGCTACTCAAACAACTTCAGACAGAGAAAATCATGGGGATAGAGCACTATCATGCTTTCCCTGCTCTTGGCTTGGATAATTAAAAAAATCTACATTCTTTGCTTGTTTTGTCCTCAAATTCAATCCTAATTGGTTTGAGTACTAATTTCCTGTACCATGAATAAAAACACCAAGAGTAGCATCGAATATATGCAAAAGGTGCTAAAAGACATGCAAAAGTATGAATTGGGTGTAAGAAAAACATGATATAAATTGCATTCATCAACATTCTAAAAAGAAAAAATATGATTAGTTTTTCTTATTCAAAACTGAAAAATAGAAGGCATTTCAAAAATAAAAGCTAGGATTAGAGTTTTGATTTAATACCAAAAAATAGGAGACATATCGTAAACAAAACATAAGTTTAGTTTTTTGATTAAAAAATAACAAACATTCCTAAAGGAAATGATAGGATTAGGGTTTTGATTGAAAAATAGGAGACATTTTGAAAATTAAACATAGGAGACATTCGGAAAGACGTGTTTTCATTGAGAAATAGGAGACATTCTAAAAAGAAAACATAGAATTAGTGTTATAATAAAAAAAAAAAAATAGGAGACATTCTGAAAATAAAACATAGAATTAGGGTTATGATTAAAAACAAATAGGAGACATTCCGAAAAGAAAACATACGATTAGGGTTTTCATTTAAAAATAGGCGACATTCCCAATTGAAAACATAGAATTAGTGTTTTGATTGATAAATGGGTGACATTACGAAAAGAAAAAAAAAAGATCCTTGTCTTGATTGGAAAATAGGAGACAATCTGAAAAGAAACAATAGGATTAGTATTTTAGTTCAAAAATAGGAGACAGTCCTAAAAGAAAACATTAAATTAGGGTTTTGATTCCAAACTAAAAAATAGGAGACATTCTGAAAAGAAAAACATATTATTAAGGTTTTGAACAAAAAATATGGCATTCCAAAAAATAAATTTACGCTTAGGGTTTTAATTCAAAAATAGGAGCCTTTCCAAAACGAAAACATAGTATTATGGGTTTGATTCAAAAATAGAAGACAAAAAAATAAGAGTCATTCAGAAAATAAAACATAGGATTAGGGTATTTATTCCAACTATTAAATAGGAGACATACCAAAAAGAAAACATAAAATTAGGTATTTGATTCAAAACGAATAAGTAGGACACATTCCGAAAAGAAAATAAGGTATATGTGTTTTGATTGAATAATAGGAGACATTACAAAAATCACACATAAGATTAGGGTTTCAGTTCAAAAATAGGATACATTCCAAAAAGAATACATCAGATTATGGTTTGCATTCAAAAACTGGAGGCATTACTAAAAGAGCAAATATGACTATGGTTTTGATTCAAACATATGACACATTCCGAATAGGGTTTTGATTAAAAAATGTGATGCATTCCGAAGAGAAAATGTAGTATTAGGCTTTTGAATCAAAACTGAAAAATAGGAGACATTAAGGAAAGAAAACATAGGATTAGGGTTTTGATTCAAAAATTCCTGACATTCTAGAAATAAATTATTTTAGACATTATGAAAAGAAAACATAGGATTAGAGTTTTGATTTAAAATTTGGAGACATTCCGAGAAAAACATAGGAGTCATTCTGAAAAGAAAACATAAAATTAGGCTTTTCATTGGAAAACAGGAGACAATCCAATTATTGATTTGTATCTAGCATAAGTATCTGTAGGGGTTAAGTTTGAAAATTGTCTTTCTTTGTTCCTTTCAGATAGAATGCTAGCACAACATCCACGTACGCTTCAAGGAGCTGGTGTTCCTTCTGAGGAACCTCCTCCTGTCCAACCTTCTTCTTCCCCTAGGTAAGAGGTCAATTCAGGACATGTGACTGCTGTTGTAGCATCAGTGCATGCTCCTAGTGTCCCAGACCCGGTGCCTAATACTGCAACTTCAGGAGTAGCACCACCCCCTGAAGCTCTCCAAAGCTTTAAGGTATATTGGGATGCCCAGGGTCGCCATCCAACATACCAGGAATACCTTAACTTCATGGGTTATTGGAGTTTGTTTGGGGGACAGCCCCATATAGAGCCAGTATTTGTGCCACCATCACCACTCCTAATTCCTTCAGTTCAACAAGCACCAGTAGAAGACCGCAAAACCAATCAGAGCTTAATTTTGTCCAAGTTACTAGAGGAAGCAAGACTGCCGGGATGTAATGCTTTTGATGGCTTAAGTGATGCCATGACTGCTAAAGAATAGTTGAAGAGGTTGCTTGCTACTTTTGAGGACATGGGCATAGAAATAAGTTAAAACTAAGGGTTGTAGTCAGACTTCTGGAGAACCGAGCAAGGATCTGGTGGGAAACTCTCAAGGGTCGTTTAGATATAGCATTGACTTGGTCAGATTTTCTACAAGAATTTGATGAAGAATCCTACACTCGATTTCATCATGACTAAAAATGATAGGAATACATGATTTTGGGTCAGGGTAATAAGGCAGTGGCAGAGTATGAAGTAGAGTTATAGGATCTGGCTAACTTTGTACCTGAAATTGCTGGTGATGAAGAAGCCCTATGTTCCAAGTTTAAGGTAGGACTGAATCTCAATATCTGAGAGAAGATGGCAGTTACTGGGAATCAGACATTCAAGGAAGTAGTTCAGTTGGCTTTAATGGCTAAGAAGTTGGTCATTGAAGGTAGGCGCCTACGTGAAAATCTAGCTAAGAGAATAAACCCAGATTTTTCAAGGGCGTCCAAGCGCAGTAAGAGTGAGGACACTTCTTTAGGGTTCTTAGGATCTAACTCAGTTAAACCGTCATCAGGAGACGTTGCCAGTCAGAAGGGTACTACATTTGGTAGTGGCAGTATTGGAGCCAAGGCAACCAGAAATGTTCCCAAGTGCCGGAACTCCAACAGATTTCATTCTAGTCCATGCCGTGAGCCACACAGATGTTACCAATGTGGGCAAACAGACCACCTCAAGTCAGCATGTCCAAAGATAGGCCATGGAGTGCCAGGGTCAGTACCTCCCACCTGTAGGAAGACAGAGTCAGTCAAAGCGTATACAGTCTATTGGGTCTCCACCAGTTGCCTCAACCAGATCAGTTGCTGCTAGTAATGTTCCACAAGGTGAAATATAGCGACTACAAACCCGTTCCCAGACCCAAGTTTTTGCCATGACCAATGAGGAAGCTGAGGGCAGACCCAATGTGATTACAAGTACTGTATCCATTTTTCACCATGATGCATATGTTTTGATAGACTAAGGTTCAAAGAGATCTTTTATTAGCACCGCATATGCATGTCATGCCAATAGAATAGCTTCTCCTTTAGGCTGTAAACTTGTGATCCAAACGCCCTTGGCGAAGAGATTGTCAGAGAGGCAGTTTTAAGAGGATGTCCTATCAAGGTGAAGGGAGACTTTGAGGCAGATTTGATTCCACTGGAGATGCAAGATTTTGATGCCATACTTGGGATGGACTGGTTGAATAGGCATAAGGCTGCTATCGACTACTTCAGGAAAGAAGTCTTTGCAAACTTGTCGTGGATCTAATATTGTGCTTGATGGTGAAAGAAAGATTCTTTCAAGGTGTGTGATTTCTTCTATGAAAGCAAGGAAACTAGTACGTAAGGGATGTGAAGCATATCTGGCCCATATAGTGGATACAAGAATTGGTGGACTAAACTTCAAGGATGTCCCAATTGTTCAGGAGTTTAAGTATGCATTTCCTAATGAATTTCGTGGATAACCCCCAGATCGAGAGTTTGAGTTTGCTATTGACTTACTACCAGGTACTGCTCTAATCTCCATTCCTCCGTATCGCATGGCACCAACAGAGCTTAAGGAGTTAAAAGTGTAGTTACATAATTTGGTAGATAAAGGGTTCGTACGCCTGAGTGTGTCACCTTGGGGTGCGCCAGTTCTCTTTGTGAAGAAAAAGGATGGGTCCTTCAGATTGTGTATCGATTACCAGCAGTTGAACTAGATTACCATCAAGAACAAGTATCCTTTACCCAGAATAGATGATTTGTTTGACCAGTTGCATGTAGCAAAAGTGTTTTCGAAGATTGACCTTTGGTCTGGTTACCATCTGTTGAAGATCAAGGAGAGTGATGTGCCAAAGGCAGCGTTCCGTGCATGATACAAGCATTATAAATTCCTGGTCATGCCATTTGGTTTGAGTAATGCCCTAGCTGCCTTGGTGGACTTGATGAACAGAGTCTTCAAACCATATCTAGACAAGTTTGTGATTGTCTTCATCGATGATATTTTGATCTACTCAGCAAATGAAGAGGAGCATATGCAACACTTGCGTACAGTATTGCAAATCCTTAGAGAAAAGAGGTTCTATGCTAAATTCTCGAAGTATGAGTTTTGGTTGCAGAAAGTAGTGTTTCTTGGAAATGTGGTGTCTGGAGAAGGAATCTGTGTGGACCGAAAGAAAATCGAAGAAATCATTGATTGGGAACAACCAAAGAGTGTATCTGAAGTTCGAAGTTCCTTGGGTTGGCAGGTTATTACCGACGCTTTATCGAGGGGTTTTCTAACCTTGTCACGATTAACTCGAAAGAAGATAAAGTTTGTTTGGGTTGAGAAATGTGAGAATAGTTTTCAAGAGTTGAAGAATCGCCTGACTGCGGCGCCAGTGCTCACCCTACCTACTAGTGGTAAAGTGTCTGTGGTGTTTAGCGATGCTTCACGATAGGGACATGGTTGTGTACTGATGCAAGATGGGAGAGTGATAGATTATGCTTCTCGACAATAAAAGAAACATGAGTTGAATTATCCTACCCATGATTTGGAGTTAGAAGCATTGGTTTTTTCTCTGAAGATCTGGGGACATTATCTTTACGGAGAGAGATGTTTGATTTATACGGATCATAAAAGTTTAAAGTATTTGTTCAATCAGAAGGAGCTAAACTTGAGGTAACGTAGATGGCTAGAGTTGATCAGGGATTATGATCTGATGATTGACTATCATCCAGGGAAGGCCAATGTGATAGCCGATGCTCTAAGTAGGAAGACTTCAACTTCTCCAACTTCTGCTACAACATCTTATCGATCTCAACTTATAGTTCTTTGGGACATGGATGTGCGACTTAAGATTGAGCCAAAGGAAGTTTTGTTGGCAACTTTTGTGGTAAGACCGTCATTACTTGAGCAAATTCAAGAATCTTAGAAAGCAGATGAAGAGTTAGTGATAGAAATACAGAGATTGGAAAAAGGTGAAACTAGTGAATTTGGGCTTTGCAGTGATGGTATTCTTGTTTTTTAGGGAAGGATTTGTATTCCAAAGGATATAGGACTTAGAAGTGCTATTTTAAAGGAAGCTCATTCCTCATCCTATGCAGTTCAACCAGGAAGCACTAAGATGTACCGTACGATCAAGGAAAATTATTGGTGGTCTGGAATGAAGCGTGAGATCGCAGAGTTTATAGTAAGATGCATAGTATACCAGCAAGTAAAAGCAGAGCATCAGTAACTAGCAGGACTATTACAACCTTTGCCTATCCTAGAGTGGAAATGGGAGCATATTACTATGGACTTCGTGGTTGGGTTACCGCGTACTCTACAGGGACATGATTCTATATGGGTTATTGTGGACCATTTGACAAAAATCAGCCCATTTTATGGCCATTCATACCAAGTATTCCTTGGAAAGATTAGCGAGGCTATTTATAAGTGAAGTTGTTAGACTCCATGGAGTACCTGTTTCAATTGTGTCAGATCGTGACTCGAGATATACATCTCAATTTTGGTTGAAGTTTCATCAGGCTTTGGGACAACTTTGAGACTCAGCACTGCATACCATCCCCAGACAGATGGCCAATTATAGCGTACAATCCAGACACTTGAGGATATGTTGAGGGCTTGTGATCTTGATTTCTAGGGTAGTTCGGATAAGTATTTACCTTTACAATAATAGTTTTCATACAAGTATTGGTAAGGCTCCTTACAAAGCTTTGTATGGACATAAGTGCCGTACACCTCTTTGTTAGTGTGAAGTCGTTGAAAGAAAGTTGTAAAGTGTGGAATTGATTCAAGAAACAATAGAGAAAGTGAAGGTGATTCGAGACAGGTTAAAAGTAGTCCAAGATGGAAAAATAGCTATGCGGACAACAGGAGAAGAGATTTAGAGTTCCATGTGGGTGATAGAGTTTTCCTGAAGATATCACCTTGGAAGGGAGTAATACAGTTTCAAAGCAATGGAAAACTAAATACTCGTTATATTGGGATGTTCTTGATACTCGAAAGAGTTGGACCAGTGGCTTATAGGCTTGAGTTGCTGCCAGAATTAGAAAAGATGTATAATGTTTTCCATGTCTCGTTGTTGAAGAAGTACATGTCAGATCCATCGCATACACTTGAAACATCCCCCATGGAACGTTGAGAAGATTTGATGTTAGAAGTGAGACCTGTTCGTATCCTTGATCGGCTAGATAAAATGCTTCGAGGAAAGGTGGTGCCAATTGTAAAAGTATGGTATGGTAAGCAGAAATATCCTGATTTGTTCATGAAAGAGGAGTTGACCTGGGAACCTAAATGGTTCATGAAAGAGAAATATCCTGATTTGTTCAATGAGTATGGTAAGCATAAATTTTGAGGACAAATTTCCCTTGGGAGGGTAGAGTGTCATATCCTGTCTTGATTTTGACCTCATGCCATTTTAGAAATTTTTTTATGCAAACATTAGGGGCGAAATGGTCATTTTGCACTAGTGGCAACCTTGCATTACTGCACAGTAGGTTAGGTGTGAAAACCAGCCGAAAATTAGGGGTAAAACGGTCTTTTGGGCTCATTTCTTTTAATTTTCTCTTATAAGGGGCATTTTGGTACTTTATCCTTTTATTTTAAAAATAAATCTGAAAATTGAATGGATAAGAGAAGCAACATAGCTTCTTCTCAGCCTCTCATTTCCTTTCTTATCTCTTTGTTTCCATTTCTTCTTCACTTCGTCCGAGAGGGTTTTCTTTTGAAAAAAATTTCTTCAACGAGCTTCTTCGGCGAATCATAACTTCTATCCTATTCCTCTCATTCTTCTGAGCTTGGTAAGGCTTCGATTCAAGGTTTTCTCTTTGTATTTTCTTTGTATATAATTATTTTCAAAAATCCTTGAAACCCTAGAAATCAACCTTGGTTTGAGTTGTTTTTGGACTCAAATCGAAGTCCTCTATCTTGTGATTCATGTATGTATATGTTTGTAAAGAAATTTTGTATTTTGGTGTTGTAAATCGACGAAAAACAATTGAACCAAGGTTGGTTACTGTAGCAAATTCGCGTTTACTTTATCAATTCCGAAAACACTGTAGCATCAAAAAAACCTTGGCCTTTTTTTGTATTTCTTTCGTTCAAATCGAAGTCCTTCCTACCTGGAAGCCTTTGGAATTAATTTTCCTTCTGTTTGGGGTCGATTGGGGCCAAAATGATGTCGTTTTCCCCTAAAGCCATGGTGTTACATGTTCGACATGTAACTAGGCATTTGCATGCATTTTAGTTTCCATTCTTGTGTGCATTGGTTCTTAGATTCCTTACTTGATTCTTTGTGGTGAGGCATATTCCAAGGGGAAGGAAACTGCTGACCAATGAGCGTGTCTCGAGGCGAGACGACGAGTTCAGTGAGTGGTTTACTTGTTAATTGCATAGATTTAATAAGAGTATAATGGTATTTCTTTATATATTTTATATCATAAATTTGATGTTCAATCAGATTTTATTAACTATATATCTATATATGGATATTTTGAGACTAAAGTTATATGGCAAAATGATTCTGGTATAGTTATACATATTTATTTTGAAAGAAACATGTTTACATGTAAATGTCTTTTACATGCAAATGGAATATGGATTGTGGTATATTTCTGTATTTATACATCATATGCTTGATCCCTTGAGTTGGAATTGGAAAGAAATGCCTTGTGGCATTCGGATTTTGATGGTCACAGCGGACTTAGGTCCGACACTATAGTGTGCAGTTCCACAGTCCGTCCTAATGGGAGGCGACGTGGTCAACCCTGAGTTTACCCTGGTAAAGAGGTGCGCGGAGCCATTGGCAGGTGGTCTTTTATGTGAGAAACCCGGGGTCACCACAAGGGGATCTCAATGGCAAGACCAAGGAAGGGAACATTTGTGAATTTTAAAAGTCTTAAAACACCTTGGCGGTCCCGTAGTTAGTCACGGCGATGATTAGCTTGGAAAATTGTTTAAGGCCGGCTTGTATTTTGAGCGGTGCTCAATGTGTTGGAGAATGTTACTTACATGTACTATTTATGAACCATTGTGTTATCTGTTAACTTGTCGAATACTTAGAACTACATTTATATGTTATTATTATTGTGGTTACTACTATTTGGAATACTTTATTTACTCTGTTATCTCTATGTTGTCACCACTCACTGGATAACACCTTTTACTCACCACTCTCTTTTCTCCTTTCTCAGACCGCAATGTTGGACTGGGTTGTGCTGGGCAGACAGTAGAGTGATATCTTCTTTTCCCTTGATTAGGTTAGTGCAGTGTGCATGTAAATTTTATGGATCCACTAGACTTGAGCTTTGTGTACTGTTTATGTATCTATACTTTTTGGTTGTATGTGGAACCCTAGCTGGTCATGTAATCGACCTTGTATCTTTCTTTAGTAAGCGGTGTTAGCAGGTTTGTTTTGAGCCTTATGGTGACTAAGAGGTGGGACGTTGTAGGGTTCACTCCTTGTTCCCGTGGCAATTGCCACGTGCCCAGCTAGGGTCAGGGCGTGACAATAACATTAGGGTTTTGATTCAAAACCAAAAAATGGGAGACATTCCAAAATGAAACGTAAGATTAGGGTTTTGATACAAAACCGAACAATTGGAGACATTCCGATTAGAAAATATAGGATTAGAATTTTGATTGAAAAATAGGAGACATTAAAAAAAATAAACATAGGATTATAGTTTTGTTTTAAAAATAAAAAATAGGAGATATTTCGAAATGAAAACGTAGGTTATTTGACTCAAAACCGATAAATAGGAAGATATTCTAAAGAGAAAACATGGGATTAGTGTTTTTATTGAAGAATAGGAGACATTAGGAAAAGGAAACATTGGATTAGTATTTTGGATAAAAAAATAAAAGGCATTTTGAAAAGAAAACATAAAATTAATGTTTTGATTGAAAACTTAAAAGTAAGAGACATTCCAAAAAGAAAACATAGGATTAGGGTTTTGATTGAAAAATAGGAGACATTCGGAAACAAAAACATAGAATTAGGGTTTCAATTCGAAAGTAGGAGACATTCCAAAAAGAAAACATGGGATTAAATTTTTTTATTGACAACTGAAAAATGGTAAACCTTCTGAAAAGATATAATACTATTAGGATTTTGAATGAAAAATAGGATATATTTCCAAAAGAAAACAAAGGAAAGGGGCATTGATTAAAAAATAGGAGACATTCCCAAACGAAAACATAGGATTAGGATTTGATTCAAAAACAAACAATAGGACACATTGCGAAACAAAACATAGAATCAAGTTTTTGATTAAAATCTAAGAGATGTTAAGAAATGAAACATAGGACTAGGGTTTTAATTCAAAACCAAAAAATAGTAGACATTCGAAAAGAAAATATAGGATTAGTGTTTTGATTCAAAAATTGGAGGCATTCCGAAAAGAAAACATTAAATTAGGGTTTTTATTAAAAAAATATGAGAAATTCAAAAAATAAAACATAGGATTTTGATTCAAATATATAAGACATTCCAAAAAGAAAAATAGGATAATTGTTTTGGTTTAAAAATAAGAGACAATCCCAAAAAACACATAATATTAGGGTTTTGATTTAAAACAAAAAAAAAAAAGAGCAGACATTCTGAGAAGAAAGAAACTATGGTTCTGATTCAAAACCGAAAAATAGGACACATTCCGAAAAGAAAACATATTATTAGGGTTTTGTTTCAAAACCAAAAAAATAGGACACATTCCGAGAAAAACTTAGGATTGTGGTTTTGATTCAAAAACAAGAAATTGGAGACTTTCAGAAAAGAAACATTTGACAATGGTTGTGATTCAAATAGAAGACATTCCATAAAGAAGACATAGGAATAGGTTTTTGATTCAAAAGTAAGATACATTCTGAAAAGTAAAGATAGGATTTGGCTTTTATATAAAAAAATATGAGACATTCTGTAAGGAAATTATAGGACTAGTGCTTTGATTCATATCCGAAAAATATCAGATATTACGAAAAGAAAATATAAGATTAGGGTTTCAAGTGAAAAAGCAGAGATATTCCGAAAAGAAGACATAGGATTAGTGTTGTAATTGAAAATAGGAGACATTCCAAAAAGAAAACAAAGGATTGCGGTTGTGATTCAAAATTGATAAATATGTGACATTCCAAAAAAAAACATAGGATTAGAGTTTTGATTAAAAAGTAGGAGACATTCCAAAAAGTAAACATACTATTAGGGTTTTCATTCAAAAGTAGAAAACATTCCAAAAAGAAAACATTGGATTAGGGTTTTGATTCAAAACCGAAAAATTGTAGACATTACATAAAGAAAAACATAGGATTAGAGTTTTGATTAAAAAATAGGAGACATTTTGAAAAGAAAACATAGGATTAGGGTTTTGATTGAAAAGTTGGAGCCATTACGAAAAGAAAACATAAAATGAAGGTTTTGATTAAAAAATAAAATATATTCTAAAAAGAGAAAAAAAACATAGGATTATATTTTTGTTAAAAAATAGGAGGCATTCGGAAAAGAAAATGTATGAGACATTATGAAAACAAAACATAAGATTAGGGTTTTGATTAAAAAGTACTATACATTCAGAGAATAAAATGTAGGATTAATCTTTAGATTGAAATATAGAAGACATTCTGAAATGAAAACATAGGATTATTGTTATGGTTTAGAAATAGGAGACATTCCGAAAAGAAAACATTGGATTAGGTTTTTGATTCAAAACTAAAAAATATTACACATTCCGAAAGGAAAATATAGATTTGGATTTTGTTTAAAAAATAGGAGACTTAGCTAAAGAAAAATAGGATTAGGGTTTTAATTAAAAACCAAAAAATAGGAGACCTTCCTTGAACAAAACATAGGATTTATTTTGATTCAAAACACTAACCAAAAAAGGTTAGAGTTTTGATTCAAAATAAAAAAAATAAAAGACATTTCAAAAAGAAAATAAAGGGTTTGAGTTTTGATTCAAACAAAAAAATAGGACTAGTGTTTTGATTTAAAACCAAAAGATATTAGACATTCCAAAAAGAAAACAGATTAGGTTTTTGATTGAAAAATAGGAGACATTACGAAAATAACACATAGGATTAGGGTTTTTATTAAAAAAATAGGAGACATTCCAAAAAGAAACATACTATTAGTTTTTTTCTTCAAAACAAAAAATAGAGACATTATGAAATAAAACATAGGATTAAGGTTTTATGAAAAAAAATGAGACATTCCGAAAAGAAAACATGGGACCAGGGTTTTGATTCAAAATCTAAAAATAAAGGCATTCTGAAAAGAAAACATAGGATTAGGGTTTTGATTGAAAAGTAGGTGACATTCCAAAAAGAAAACATAGGATTAGAGCTTTGATTCAAAAATAGAAGACATTCGTAAAAGAAAACATAGGATTAAGATTTTGATTGAAAATGATAAATAGGCCATATACTAAAAAGAAAGCATAGGATCAGGGTATTGACTTTAAAGTAGGAGACATTCCAAAAACAAAACACAAGATTAAGGTATTGATTCATAGCCAAAAAATAAGAGGTTTTTGATTTTGAATAAGAAACATTTTGGGAAAAAACATAGGATTAGTATTTTGATTAAAAATAAAAAAATAGGAGTTATTCTGAAAAGAAACACAGGATTACGGTTTCAATTGAAAAATAGGAGACATTATGAAAAGTAAACATAGGAATATAGTTTCCAATTAAAATCAAAAAGTATGAGACATTCCGAAAAGAAAATGAAGGATCAGGGTTTTATTAAAAAACAACAAATAGGAGGCATTAAAGAAAGTAGTCATGGCATTAGGGTTTTGATTGAAGAAAAGAAGACATTAGGGAAAGGAAAGGTAGGATTCATGTTTTGATTCAAAAATAAGAAACAATCACAAAAGAGAAAATAAATTAGGGTTTTGATTTAAAACTGAAAATAGGAGACATTTAAAAAAAACATAAGATTAGGTTTTTTGATTCAAAAACAAGAGACATTTCGAAATGAAAACATAGGATTAAGGTTTTCATTCAAACCAGAAAAATAGGAGACATTCTAAAAAGAAATGATATAATTAAGTTTTTTTATTCAAAATCAAAAAATAAGAGACCTTCAAACAAAATAATAGGATTAGGATTTTAATTGAAAAAGAGGAGACAGCCAGAAAAGAAAACATAAGATTAGGTTTTTGATTCAAAACGAAAAAATAGGACACATTACGAAAAGAAAACATAGGATTATGGTTTTGATTCAAAACTAGGAGTTATTCCAAAATGAAGACATAGGACTAGGGTTTTTATTCAAAATAGAAAAGTAGCAGACATTGCGAAAAAGAAAATATAGAATTATTGTTTTGATTGAAAAATTGGAAACATTCCTAAAAGAAAATATAAGATTAGGGTTTTGAATCAAAAATAGAAGACATTCTAAAAAAGGAAACATAGGATTAAAGGGTTGATTCCAAAATAGAAGACATTATGAAAAAGAAACATTGGATTAGGTTGTTGATTGAAAGTTGAAACATAGGAGGGATTCTAGATAATAGGAGACAGTCCAAAAAGAACACAATATTAGCGGTTCGATTGAATAATAAGAGAGATTCTGAAAAGTAAACATTGAATTATAGTTTTGATTCAAACCCAAAAAATATGAGACATTCCAAAAAAAAAGTAGGATTAACATTTTGATTCAAAACTAATAAATAGGAGACATTATGAAAAGAAAACATGGGATTAGAGTTTTGATTGAAGAATAGGATACATTAGGAAAAGGAAACATAGGGTTAATGTTTTGATTCAAAAATAAGAGACATTCCGAAAAGAAAACATATGGTTAGGGTTTTGAAACAAAACATAAAAATAAGAGACATTCCAAAAAGAAAACATAGGATTAATGTTTTGATTGAAAAATAGGAGACATTCCGAAACGAAAACATAGGGTTAGGATTTTCATTCAAAACCAAAAAATAGGAACCATTTTCAAAAGAACACATGGGATTAAGTTTTTTTTTTTTAAACCCGATAAATGGGAGACCTTCAAAAAAGAAATAATATTTCTAGGATTTTGATTGAAAAGTAGGATACATTTCCAAAAGAAAACATAGGATTAGGGTTGTGATTTAAACGTAGAAGATATTTTAAAAGGAAAACATATAATTAGGGTTTTGATTGAAAAAAGGAGGCATTCCGATAAGAAAACATATGACTAGGGCCTTCAATAAAAGAATATAAAAGCTCTGAAAAGATAAACATAGGATTATGGTTTTAATTCAAAACCCTAAAATAGGTCACATTCCGAAAGAAAAACATAGGATTAGGATTTTGATTCAAAATTAAGAGACATTCCCTAATGAAATCATAAGATGACGGTTTTGATTCAAAGCCAAAAAAATAGCAAATATTATGAAAAGCAAATATAGAATTAGTGTTTTTATTGAAAAAAAGGATTAGGGTTTTGATTAAAAAATAGAAGACATTCTGAAAAGAAAACATAGGATTAGGGTTTTTATAACAAAATAGAAGACATTACGAAAAGAAAACATAGGATTAAGTTTTTGATTAAAAATTGAAACATAGGAGACATTCCAAAAACTACAACTTAGAATTAGGTTTTTCATTAAAAAAAATTAGTTGACATTACGAAAAGTAAACATAGGATTAGGGTTTTGATTCAAAAAAAAAAATAGGAGACATTCCAAAAAGAAAATATAGGATTAGGGTTTTGATTCAAAGTTGAAAAATAGGACATTCCAAAAACAAAAAATATAAGATTAAGTATTTGATTGAAAAATAGGAGGCATTGCGAAAAGAAAACGTAGGTTTAGGGTTTTGATTAAAAAATTGGAGGTATTCCTAAAAGAAAACGTAGGATTATGGTTTTGATTAAAAACATAGGAGGCATTCTGAAAACAAAACATAGGATTATGGTTTTGATTAAAAAATATGAGAGATTGCAAAAAGAAAACATATGATTAGTGTCTTGATTCAAAATAGAATAATATGAGACATTACAAAAATAAAACATAGGATTTTGGTTTTTATTCAAAAATAGGAGACATTCTTGAAAGAAAACATAGGATTATAGGTGTAATTCAAAACCAAAAAACTGGAGATATTCCAAGAAGAAAACATAGGACTAGGGTTTTGATTTACAAATAAGAGACATTACGAAACGAAAACATAGGATTAGTGTTTTTATTCAAAATTCAAAAATAGGAGACATTCAAAAAATCAAACAGGAAAATAATAGACCTTCTGAAAAGGAATAAGAGGATTAGGATTTTTGATTGAAAAGTAGGAGACATTCACAAATGAAAACATAGGATTATCGTTTTTATTCAGAAATAGTAGACATTTCTAAAGGAAAAAACATAGGATTAGGTTTTCTATTCAAAACCCAAAAATAGGACACATTGCGAAAAGAAAAATATATGATTAGTGTTTTGATTGAAACATAGGAGACATTCCAAAAAGAAAATATAGAATTAGTGTTTTGATTAAAAAATAAAAGACATTAAAAAAAGAAATCACGGGATTAGTTTTTTAATTACAGAAAGGAAGACATACTGAAAAGAAAATATAGACTTAGTTTTGTATTGAAAACTTAAACATAGTAGACATTCCAAAACTAAAACAAAGAATTAAGGTTTTCATTGAAAATAGGAGACATTACAAAAAGAAAACAGAGGATTAGAATTTTAATTCAAAAAAGAAAAATAGGAGACATTCCGAAAAGAAAACATAGGATTAGGGTTTTGATTCAAAACCAATAGAAGACATTCCTTGTCACTCCCTGACCCTAGCCGGCCACGTGGCAATTGCCACGACAATAACGAGTGGGCCACACAGCAACCCACTCCTAGTCACCGTAAGGCTCAATACAAACCTGCTATCACAACTTGCTAAAGAAGGTAGCAATATCAACAACAGTCATGTTAGGGTTCCAAATACAACCAAAGAATACAAAATACAAGAACAGTACAAAAAAGTCAACTCTAGTGGATCCATAAAGTTTACATGCACAGTGCAAACTAACCCAGACAAGGAGAAAAGGTAGGTCAATCTACTTCCTGCCAAGCACAATAAAATGCAACTTTGTAGTCTGAGAAAGAAGAAGAAAGAAGAGTGGTGAGTAACAAGTGTTACCTAGTGAGTGGTGGTAGTATAGATATAACATAGTAATAAAGCATTTCAAATAGTAATTACCACAATAATAATAACATAAAAAAGTAGTTCCAAGTATTCACCAGATTAACAGTTAACACAATGATTTATCAATAATACAAGCAAGTAACATTTTCCAACACATTGAACACAGCTCAAAATAGAATCTGGCCTAAAACAATTCCCGAGCTAATCATGGCCGTGGCTAGATAAGGGACCGCCAAGGTGCTTTAAAACTTTTAAAATTCCAAATGTTGCTTTCATTGGTCTTGGGCACTGAGATCCCCATGTGATGACCCCAGGTTTCTCACATAAAGGAACCCCTGTCAATGGCTCTATGCACCTCTTAACCAGACTAGACTCAGGGTTGATCACGCCACCTCTTATTAGGTCGGACCGTGGAACCCTCACTCCAATGTCGGACTAAAGTCCATAGTCACAATCAAAGCCAAATACAACAATTTAATTCTTTTCAATTCCAACAAAAGCAATCCATCATACAATGTTTAAATATGAAAATGTACATTAAACCTTACTCCATTTGCATGTAAATACATGCACATGTAAACATGCTTCTTTCAAGATAACTGCGTATAAGTATACTAGGTTCATCTTTGGCAAACAAATTCATACTCTATATACATATCAAATGAAATATGATTTATCATCAGAAATATGTTATAATAACACATAAAGAAGTACTGTTACACTCTTATTAAATCTATGCAAATATGGATTTAACCACTCATAGAACCAGTCATCTCACCTTGAGACACGCTCATAGGTCGGCGATTTTCTTTCCCTTAGAGGATGATTCACCACCTAGATACAAGTAAAGAATCCAAGAACTAATGAGCACAAGAATGAAAACTAAAATGAATGCAAATGCAATGTTACATGTCGACCATGTAACTATAGGGTTTTCGGGTAAAACGACATCATTTCCGACCCAAACGACCTCAAACTGAAGTAAACCTAGTTCCAATGAATTTCGAGTAAGAAGCGCTTCAATTTGGACAAAAGAAATACAAGAAAAGGCTGAAAGTTTTTGGTGCTATAGTAAACTCGGGATTGGTACAGTCAACCGGCCCTTACACAATGGTTACCTCCTAATTACATCATCAAATAAAGAAATTTCTTTACAAGCCTACAAACAACCCAAACCATGGTTTATTTATAGGTTTTCAAAGAGTTCCAAAAACAAGGAATACGAGAGAAATATGGAAGAAAAATCTTGGATTGAAGCCTCACCGTATTCACAAGTAAAAGAGGAAGAGAATGGATGCTTGGTTTGCCGGAAAATATCGATGAAAAAATAACTTTTGTAAGGTTTGGGTGCTCATCCGAATGGAAGAAAGAAAGAAATAAAGAAAGAAGAAAGAAAAGGAGAAAGAGAAAGAGCCAAGTTGCTTTACTTTATCCTCTCCTTTTTTTAAAAGAGAAATAACCAAATTCTCATACAAAAGCTACTATGCAATCATGCAATGATGCCATTAGTAATAAATGACCATTTTGTCCCTAATGCATGGACAAGAATATAAAGAGCCCCGAAGTCTAAAATCAGGACAGGGTACAACACTCTACCCTCCTTAGAGAAATTTTTTCCTCAAAATTTCAGCTTACCAAACTCACTGAAAAAGTGAGGATATTTCTCTCTCATGAAATGTTCAAGTTCCAAAGACAACTCCTCAACCTGATCACCTCTCCAAAGGACTTTTACAACTGGCACCACATTTCCCCAAAGCACTTTCTAGCTGATCTAGAATACGGACAGGTCTCACTTCAAACATCAAATCATCTCGAAGTTCCACTTGGGTGTCTCAAGTGTGAGCGATGGATCTGGCACGTACTTCTTCAACAATGAAACGTGAAAAATATTATGGATCTTCTCTAAATCTGATGGCAACTCTAGTCTATAAGCCACTCGCCCAATTCTTTCAAGTATAAGGAACGACCCAATAAAGTGAGGATTTAGCTTTCCCCTACTTCGGAACCGTATTACTCACTTCCAAGGTGATATCTTCAGGAAAACTCTATCACCAACTTGGAACTCTAAATCTCTTCTTATGTTGTTAGCTTAGCAGTTTTGCCGATCATTGGCACTTGTAACCTGTCTTGAATTACCTTCACTTTTTTTGTAGTTGCTTTAATCAATTCCCCACTCTGCAGCATTCTTTCACCGACTTCACTCCAACAAGGAGGTGTTCGACACTTACGCCCAGACAAAGCTTCGTAAGGAGCCATACCAATACTTGTGTGGAAACTATTATTGTAAGCGAATTAAACAATAGATAAACGCTTATCCCAATTTCCTTAGAAATAGAGAATACAAACCCTTAACATATCCTCAAGTGTCTAGATCGTACGCTTTGATTGGCCATCTATCTAAGGATGGTATGCAGTACTAAATTTCAAAGTCATTACAACAGCCTAATGAAACTTCTGCCAAAACTGAGATGTGAATCTCAAGTCACGATTTGACACAATTAAAATAGGTACCCCTATGAGTTTAAAAACTTTACATATAAATTGCTTCGCTAACCTCTTTAAAAAATATTTAATATGAATAGCCAGAAAATGAGCTGATTTTGTCAAATGGTCCACAATTACCCACACAGCATCATGCCCCTATAGAGTATGTGGTAACCCAACCACGAAATCCATAGTAATATGCTCCCACTTCCACTCTAGAATAGGCAAAAGTTGCAATAGTCTGGCTGGTTGTTTATGCTCTGCTTTTACTTGCTAGCAAACTAGGCACCTTGTCACAAACTCTACAATTTCATCTTTCATTCCAGACTAATAGTAATTTCCTTGATCATACGATACATCTTTAGTGCTACCTGGGTGCATTGCATAGGTTGAAGAGTGAGCTTCCTCTAAAATAATACTTCTGAGTCTTGTATCCTTTTGGAATACAAACTCTTCCTTGAAACTCAAGAATGCCATCACTTTGAAGTCCAAATTCACTAGGTTCACCTTTTTCCAACCTATGTATTTCTTTCATTAACTCTTCATCTAATCTCTGAGTTTCTTGAATCTACTCAAGTAACAATGGTCTTACCACAAAAGTTGCCAACAGAACTCCTTTAACTCAATCCTTAGTCTCATATCCATGTCTCGAAGAACCGCAAGTTGAGACTAATAAGATGCTGTCGCAGAAGCTAGAGAAGTTGAAGTCTTCCTGCTTAGAGCATCTACTCCCACATTGGCTTTCCATGGATGATATTTAATCACCAAATCATAATCCTTGATCAACTCTAGCCATCTATGCTGCCTCAAGTTTAGCTCTTTCTGAGTAAACAAGTACATCAAGCTCATATAATCAGTATAAATCAAATATCTCTCTCCATATAGATAATGTCACCAGATCTTGAAGGCAAAAACCACTGTCGCTAACTCCAAATTGTGGGTATGATAATTTAGGCAGTTCTTCAACTCTTGGAAACTATTATCTCATTTCTCATCCCAATCAAACTTTACTTCCTTTCGAGTCAACCGTGACAAGGGTACCTCAATCTGAGAAAACCCCTAAACAAAATGTCCATTATAACATGCCAAACCAAGGAAACTTTGAACGTCAAATACACTGTTTGGTCACTCCTAGTAAATGATTGCTTTAACTTTCTTTTAGTTCACACAAATTCCTTCTCTAGATACCACATATCCTAGAAAGATCACTTCTTGATGCGCTCTCGGAAATTGTACGGGTCACAAGTAATTAATACAGTGGTACCCCATGAGGGGTAGGGTTATCGAACCACGGGGTCTAGACTTAGAGTACTCACTCTTCTTTCGATGTTTAGTTGAGCAAGAATTGGGTTGGTTTTAAGAATAAAAAATAAACAAATAAAGGAAAGAATAGGTGGAGATGAAAGAGGGATTAGGAATGAGGTTTTCAACAACAAGAGAGCAATGCCCCGGGATGATTCCTATGAGCTATAGTACTCTGACTTACTTCTAAAGCCTACCAAGTACATTCTAAAGTTCAAGTGTGTGCTCACAAGCAATGTTGCATCTATAGTTCTCAAGTACACCAAGTTTTGGCAAGATAACTGTGCATTTCAAACACATCAAGTTTTGCAATCATATAAGCAATCACAACTATGGTAATCCGTACACCAAGTTTTATCAAAGCAACTATACAAATCCAACACATCAAGTTATGCAACATAAGATTAAACACATGAATCTGAACAAACTCCGTAGACATTAAAAGCAAGTGGTCAAAGCATACAAAGCATCATAGTTCATGTCCCGAGGCATCATGGACGGTTAGCCCCTCATGGATGGGTACAACAAGGAAGATAAAGAGAAAGAGCTAATGGAAGAAGACATGACTCCCTCCTTCTCAAGACGATCTTCCTAGTCGAGCTCAGATATGCTAACCCCACTTTCCCTGTGCCTCCAACTCATCCTTGATCCCCTTAGAAAATGTGGTGAAGCCTAATCTTCACCCACCTCAAAGTCCACCCGGTGGAGAGAAGAATCCCCCAAACAAAGATAAGAATTAAACCTTAGAATATGAAGTTAAAAGGGTTCATTTCATGCTTGACACAAGCTAAGCACGGTCGTGCTTAGATCATGTTTTCTCGGTTAGGGTTTTGAGTTAACTGACTAAATGCTCACCTAGATTTTCTAGTGCAAGGAAGCATGGCATGCTCCACCCGTGCTTCACTTGATTGTGACCGTGCTAGGTGCAAGCAAATCGTGCTTCTCCTGTTGAGAATAAAATACCTCTAGCCTGAGATAATCAGGGGGAGGAGCACACTCATGCTCATACCGTGTTTAGCCTAAAAGCATCCTCCTTCTTGAATTTTCATTGGGCGATCCTTCAGGCAGAGATAATCAGTAGGATAGAGAATGATCATGCTCTGCCCGTGTTCAGCTTGAGCACTTATGTAAAAGATCTTCATTCTCGTTTGTTTCATCACCAATTTCACTCCAAATTGTTTCAAAGCCCAAAATCCTGTACAAGGAGCAACTATACCCAGAATAGCACCAAATATATACAAAATAATGCTAAAGGACAAGTAAAATAATGAAATGAGGATAAATAAATATGATATGAAATGCACTCATCACTTATAGCAATGAAAACTGACACTTCAAGAATTTAGCATTTAACTTATCTTCTCGAAGGATCTGCAATATTGTACCGAAATATTGTGCATGCTCTTCTTCAATTGTTGAGTAGATCAAAATAGCATCAATGAAGACAATCACAAACTTGTCAAGATAGGGCCTGAAGTCTCTGTTCATCATATCCATAAAAGTAGCTTGGCATTAGTCAAACTGAAGGGCATAACTAGAAATTCATAATACCCATATCGCGTATAAAATGCTGTCCTCGGCACATCACTCTTCTTTATCTTCAACTGATGGTAACCCGACCGAAGGTCAATCTTCAAAAAGACTCTTACCCCACACAATTTGTCAAACAAATCATCTATCTAGGTAAAGGGTACTTATTTTTTATTGTCACCTTGTTTAACTGTCAGTAATCTATACACAATCTAAAAGAACCATCATTGTTCTTCACAAAAAGAAATGGTACACCCAGGCTAATACACCCGGGCGTATGAAGCCATTATCCACCAAATCCTATAACTATACTTTTAACTCATTTAGCTCTAATGGTGCCATATGATATGGTGGAATGAAAACAGGAGCAGTACCCGGTGCGAAGTTAATAGCGAACTTAAATTCTCTATCCAGAGGTTATCCAGCAATTCTTCAGGAAATACATCCTCAAATTCTTGGACAACTGGCACATCCTTAACGTTTATTCTGACAATCCTGTTGTCTACTATATGTGCTAGATATACTTGACATCTGATAAGTGCTTGTGTATAAGTAATATAAAGCATACTTTTTTACATTAAGCATTACTTTTATCAGATTTTATAGCTCATTCATGTGTAATTGTGTTCTTTTGCGCAATTAGAGTTGTGGATACAAGTTTGGAAGAAAGGAAACAAAAGTAGATCTTGGACGTGATTGTTGATGAAATTCTTGGATCGAACAAGGGTAATGGCACAAGTTGTGCTCATAGACATGTGGGTATGTACCAACCTCCACTATGATTAAGGGAATACACAAAGTGGAAGGGCACAAAGGCAGTCACACTCATATGTCTGACTTGTGCAACATTGTTAAGAGCTTCGTCATTGTGGTTTAATTGAAGACGCGATGTGATCTACTGCATGGATGTGTGCCCAATCATACTTCCTCATTGAAGAAAATGAATTTAGGAGTATTTCGGTAAAGTACTGAAGCAGTTTATTTTAGCAAAAACACTTTAGAAAAATCGCTGTAGTAGTTACTGTTCATAGCACATAGGAAAAGAAGACATGGAAATCCACACGCCAGTGTTGATGCCCGATTTCAACCCTATAAATACCGCTTTGAGAGTTTTATTTGGGGATTTTCTTCCTATCTTTTGCATATCTTCTTGGGCGAGCGAGGCTAGAGTTTGGAGAGGCTTTTGCTGGGTTTTAGGAGTTGTTCTATGGCATTCAACATTGATTTCCTTTGGAGGAGAGCTATTAAGGGAGCTTTCGTCGGCATTGATACCGCGAGGTGTGCCCTAGGTTTGACAAGAGAACCTTTGGAGAATACGAGGTGGCTCCTCAAGACCATCGGTAAGGATGACAAGGGGGTTTTTTCTATGGATTGCTTGCATTTATCGTGTGATTTTATCATGGATGTTGTATTGCTCCATGGAGAGCTAAACCCCTAGTGGGTGCTTGGACTTGTAAACCCTAGGATAAATTTGCTTCATTCACTTCTATTAAGTTTCTTTTAATTGATTTGAGTTTCAATCTTGTATGATTGTTGATTTGATTTTCCCTTAGAGTGACACTAGGGTTGAGAACCTATCCAGGTAACCTTTGAAGGGTTGATAATTTTATTAGGATTAGACTTATCAAGATTGAAGAGGGTTGAGAGGGTGAGTTGAGAGGTAGCGGAATGTCCCCTTTCCATTCCGAAGTGATTTATCCTACCTCCGCCTTCCAAGAGTTCTTTGCGGTCATGATAGAGTGAAGTGCTAAGAGACAAACCCCACTGGGGCTTAGTTGCGCGAGCAACAGAGTGAAGTGTTGAGGTAATCCTTAGTATTGGGGCTTAATCGTGACTAGGGGTCTTAGGCCTAAACCTAATGGTTAGATCTATATTAGGGAATAGGGTTTATCACTTGGAATCCTTAGAGCTCCAAGCAGTCTTACACAGTGTGAGGCGTCCAGAGTATCCCTTTTTGCCAGGACATAATGTAAAGGACTAGTCACGGTTGACCTTAGGTTTGGGACCGTGTGTCTTTGGATTTCCATGACTCATTAAAGCTCAATTAGGAGATATAATATTAGTGTTGCACTTGAAACAATAGTCCTAGGGTTAGCATTATCCGAGTCCCCAATTTTACCATCGATTACTTCTCCTTAATCCTATTGTTTTCTCTTTTCTCTTTTACTTTCTTTGCATTGATATTTTGAAGCAACATCACAACTTGGTTTTCACTCTAGCTAGATAGCAACAATTTGTGCTTCTAAACAACTATTCCCTGTGGATTCGACTACCCGCTCACCGGGGTATTTTACTACTTTGACATCCCTTGTGCACAAGTTTCCTTGTTTCCACAGAAGTTATCACACACCTCAGATAAATCCTCTTTTCACACTAAATTACAATACTGGGTCTATGAGATGATTATAGGGTCATTTCTTTTCCAAAACAGTCAATGGCAAATTTATGTCTATTTAACTAGTCCATACTGAGTATAGCATCAAAATCTCACGTCGCTAATGGGATCTGATCTGCCTCGAAGTCTATACCCTTCACCTTGATAGGACATCCTAGAAAACTACCTCTCTGACAATCTCTTCATAAAGGGTCGTTTGGATCAAAAGTTCATTGTCTAAAGGAGAAGCTACCTTATCGGCATGACATACAAATACAGTGCTAACAAAAGATCTCTCTGACCCTGAGTCTATCAAAACATGTGCATCATGCTTAAATACAGTACCTGTAATCATGTTAGTCATGGCAAAAACTTTGGTCTGAGAATAGGTCTGAGGTCAGTGTTTCACCTTGTGAAATATTACTAGCAGCAACTGATTTGCTCTCGGCAACGAGTGTAAAAATAGTAGGCTCTATACCCTTGGACTAACTCAGTCGTCCTAGAGGAGAAGGTGTTGACCATGGTGCTCCACGGCTTAACTCCGAATATGCTAACTTCAGGTAGCTTGTCTGCTCACACTGGTAGTATCTGTGTGGCTCACGGCTTGGACCAGCATAAAATCTATTGCAGTTCAGACAGCTGGGAACATTTCTGGTTGACTTTCCACCAAAACTGCCACTCGCAGATGTCGTACCCTTATGACTGTCAACTTGCCCTGATGACGATTTGACTAAACTAGATCCTGAAAAACTTGAAGAAGTGTCCTCACTATTACTGCGCTTGGACGCCTTTGAAATTTCTGGGTTTCTTATATTGGCTAGATTCTCACGAAGCTGGTTACCTTTAATAACCAACTTCTCAGCCCTCAAAGCCAACTGAACCACTTCTTTGAAACTTTGATTCCCAGTAACGGCTATCTTCTTTCAGATACTGAGGTTCAATCCTGCCTCGAACTTGGAACATAGGGCATCTTCACCACCAACAATTTCAAGTACAAAATTAGTAAGGTCCTTTAACTTTGCTTTATATTTTGTCAATGCATTGTTTCCTTAGACCAACCTCATAAACTCTTGACGTTTCTCGTCATGATAAAATTGAGTATAGTATTCTTCATCAAACTCTTGTTGAAAACCTGACCAAGTCAATAGTACATCTGAACGGTATTTGAGAGTTTCCCACCAGATCCTTACTCTATTTTCTAGAATTCTGATTACAACATTTAGTTTCAACTCATCTTCTATGCCCATGTCGTCAAAAGTAGCAAGCAACCTTTTCAACCATTCTTTGGCTGTCCTAGAGTCACTCGAGCCATCAAAAGCATTACATCCCTATTGCATTGCTTCAATCATTAACTTGGACAAAATTAAACTCTAACTGATTTTGTTGTCTTCTATTAGGGCTTGTTAAACTGAAGGAATTGGAGGTGGTGGTAGTGGCACGATGCTGGCTCAGTATGGGGTTATCCCCCAAATAAACTTCAATAACCAGAGAAGTCACGATATTCCTAATATGTCGGTTGACAACTTTGGGCATCCCAATATGCCTTAAAGCCTTGCAGAGCTTCAGGTGGAGGTGCTACTCCTGGAGTTGCAGTTTGAGGCACATGGTCTGGGACTCTGGGAGCATGTACTGATGCTGCCACAATAGGCTCATGTCGTGAAATGACCTCTTGCCGAGGAGGAGAAGGAGGTTGGACAAGATTGGGTTCCTCAGAAGGAACACCAGCTCCTCAATGCGTACTTGGACGTTGTGCTGTCATTACTAGCTGAAAAGGACAAAGAAAGACAAATTTTCAGACTTAACTCCTATATGCACTTAGGCTAAACACAATTCAATAATTGGATCCACTAATCTTTAGAGAAATCAATAGGTTTAGGATTTCAACTAAGATCTGCCTAAACCTCTAGCTCTGATACCACCAAAATTGTTATGCCCTGATCCTAGTCGGCCACGGGGCAATCGCCACGACAACGAGGAGTGTGCCCCACATAGTCCCACCTCCTAGTTACCGTAAGGCTCAATACAAACTTGCTATCACAACTTAACAAAGAAGGAGACAATATCAACAACAGAAGAAGTCAGGGTTCAAAATACAACTAGAGAATATAAAATACAAGAATAGTACAAAAGAGACAAGTCTAGTGGATACATAAAGTTTACATGCACACTACAAATTAACCTAAATAAGGAAAAAAGTTATATAACTCTATTGCCTGTCATGCACAACAAAATCCAGCGTCGCAGTCTTAGAAAAAAAAAAAGAAAGGAGAGTTGTGAGTAATAGGTGTTACCCAGTGAGTGTTGATAGCATAGATATAACAGAGTAATAAAGCTTTTCAAATAGTAATAACAATAATAATAATAACATAAAAAGGTAGTTCCAAGTATTCAACAAATTAATAGTTAAGACAATGATTTATCAATAGTATAAGAAAATAACATTTTTCAACACATTGAACACAGCTCAAAAACAATTCTCGAGCTAATCATGGCCGCAACTAGATACTAGACCACCATGGTGTTTTAAAACTTTTAAAATTCAAAATGTTACTTTCCTTGGTGTTGGCAACTGAGATCCCCGTGTGGTGACCTCGAATTCTCACATAAAGGAACCCCTGTCATTTGCTCTACGCACCTCTTGACCAAATTGCCCTCCTATAGAAAATAAAATAAAAAAGGGTTCAAAAGACTGAATTGTCCTTGGTTTTTGGCTAATTATCACACAAAAGCTACCATGTAATAGTACAAGGATGCAATAGGGCTAAATGACCATTTTATCCCTAATGCATGCACAAGAATCTATAGAGATCTGAGGTCTAAAATTAGTACATGGTACAACATTCCTAAAAGAAACAAAAGATTAGGATTTTGATTGAAAGATAGGAGCTATTGCCAAAAAAAAAAACATTTGTTAAGGGTTTTGATTCAAAAATTGGAGGCATTCCTAAAAGAAAACAAAAGATTAGGGTTTTGATTTAAAAATAAGAGGCATTCTAAGAACAAAACATAAAATTATGGTTTTGATTCAAAAATAGGAGACATTCCAAAAAGAAAACATAGGATTAGCATTTTCATTCAAAGCCGAATATAGGAGATATTCCTAAAACATAATATAGGATTATGGTTTTGATTCAAAAATAGAAGACATTCAGAAACAAAAATATAGGATTAGGTTTTTGATTAAAAAATTAGAGTCATTCCAAAAATAAAATATAGGATTATAGTTTCGATTCAAAACTAAAAAATAGAAGACATTCCAAAAATAATACATAGGGCTAGGATTTTGATCCAAAGCAAAAAAATAGGAGACATTATGAAAAGAAAACATAAGATTATTTTTATGATTGAAATGTAGGAGACATTGAGAAAAGAAAACATAGGCTTGGGGATTTGATTCAAAAATAGGAGACATTCCTAAATGGAAACACAGGATTAGTTTTTTTATTCAAAAATAGTTGGCATTCCGAAAACAAAATGGAGGATTATGGTTTTGATTCAAAAATAGAAGATTCTTAAAAGAGAACATAAGATTATGATTTTGAATTAAAAAAATGAGACGTTCCGATATGTAAACACAAGATTAGGGTTTTGATTTAAAAAATAAAGAGACATCACGAAAATGAAAACATAGGATTTTGGTATTGATTCAAAAATAGGAGATATTCCAATAAGAAAACATAGGATTAGATTTTTTAATCAAAACCAAGAAATAGGATACATTCTGGAAAAAAAATATAAGATTAGATTTTTTATTCAAAACTAGAAGACATTCCGAAATGAAAATATAGAACAAGAGTTTTGATTTAAAACCCAAAAATAGCAAACATTTTGGAAAGAAAGTATAGCATTAGTGTTTTGATTGAAAAATAGGATACATTCTGAAAAGATATTTTAGGATTAGTGTTTTGATTGAAAAATAGGAGACATTACGAAAAGAAAATATATGATTATGGTTTTGATTAAAAAATAGAAGACATTCTGCAAAGAAAACATAGGATTAGGGTTTTGATTCCAAAATAGAAGACATTATGAAAAGAAAATATAGGATTAGGTTTTTAATTAAAAGCTGAAACATATGAGCGATTACAAAATTAAAACATAGGATTAAGGTTTTCATTAAAAATAGGAGACATTATGAAAAGTGAAAACGTATTATTAGGGTTTTGATTAAAAAATTAGAGGTATTTTCAAAATAAAATAGAGGATTAGGTTTTTGTTTCAAAACTTAAAAATAGGAGACATTTCAAAAAAAAAAATATAGTACTAAGGTTTTGATTCAAAACAAAAAAAAAGTAGACATTCTGAAAAGAAAACATAAAATTAGGGTTTTGATTGAAAAATAGGAGACATTGCGAAAGGAAAACAAAGGTTTAGTATTTTGATTCAAAAATGGGAGACATTCCTAAAACAAAACATAGGGTTTATTATATTGATTCAAAAATATGAGATATTCCTAAAACAAAACATATGATTTGGGTTCTGATTCAAAAAAAGGTGGCATGACAAAAAAAAAATAGAATTATTGTTTTGATTAAAAAGTATGAGACCTTTTGAAAAGAAATTATAGTATTAGTGTTTTGATTCAAAACTAAAAAAATAGGAAACATTATGAAAATAAAACATAGGATTAATATTTTGATTCAAAAATAGGAGACATCCCAAAAAAAAAAAAAAGATTATGTTTTTGATTCAAAGCCGAAATGTAGCAGACATTCGGAAATGAAAACATAGGATTATGGTTATGATTGGAAAATAAGAGACATTTTAAAAGAAAACATAGGATGAGATTTTTGATTGAAAACAAAAAAACTTGGAGACATTCCGAAAAGAAAACATAAGATTAGTGGTTTGATTTTGAAATAGGAGACATTTCCAAATGAAAACATAGGATTAGGATTTTGATTCAAAAATGGGAGACAATCAAAAAATAAAACATAGGATTAAGGTTTTGGTTCAAAAATAGGAAATATTTTGAAAAAAAAACATAGGATTAGGTTTTTTATTCAAAACCGAAAAATAGGACACATTCCAAAATAAAAACATAGGACTAGGGTTATGATTCAAAAGCAAAAAAAGCAAACTTTCAAGAAAAAAAATACAAGATTAGTGTTTTGATTGAAAAATAGGAGACGTTTCGACAAGAAAAAAAATAGGATAAGGGTTTTTATTCAAAAATAGAAGACATTTAGAAAACAAATGATTAGGGTTTTGATTTCAAAATAGTAGACATTTCTGAAAGAAAACATAAGATTACACTTTTTTAATTGAAAAACGAAACATAGGAGACATTCCAAAAAAATAGGAGACATTCCGAAAAAAAAAACATAGGTTTAGGTTTCAATTAAAAATAGTTGACATTCTGAAAGGTAAGCATAGGATTATAGTTTTTATTCAAAAACAAAAAAATTGCAGACATTCCGAAATGAAAATGTAGGATTAGGGTTTTGACCCAGAATCGATAAATATTAGACATTCTAAAAAGAAAACATTGGATTAGAGTTTTTGATTGAAAAATAGGTGGCATTCTGAAACGAAAACATAGGATTGGGGTTTCATTCAAAACCAAAAAACAAGAGACATTCAAAAAAGAAAACATGGGATTAAGTTTTTTATTCAAAACCGAAAAATGGGAGACCATCTGCAATGAAATGATATTGGAAGGATTTTGATTGAAAAATAGGATACATTCCCAAAAAAGGATTAGGTTATTGATTCAAAACTGGGACACATTCTCAAAAGAAAACATAGGATTAGGTTTTTCATTCAAATTTGAAAAATACGACACATTACGAAAAAAAAACATAGGGTTAGGGTTTTGATTCAAAACTAGGAGACAATCCAAAATGAAAACATAGGACTATGTTTATGATTCAAAACCCAAATATAGCAAACATTATGAAAAGAAAATATAGAGTTAGTGTTTTGATTGAAAATTTGGGATATTTTGAAAAAAAAATATTAGATTAATGTTTTGATTGAAAAATAGGAGGCATTCTAAAATAAAAAAAATATAGGATTAGATTTTTTATTCAAAAATATAAAACATTCAAAAAAACAAAACATAGAATTAGGGTTTTAATTCAAAAATAGATGACATTCCGAATAAAAAATACAAGATTAGGTTTTTGATTGAAAACCAAAACATAGGAGACATTCCAAAAATAAAAACTTAGGATTAGATTTTTCATTGAAAAATAGGAGATGTTATGAAGAAAGAAAACATAGGATTATCGTTTGAATATAAACCCTAATCCTATTGTTTTTTTTTTTTTTGGAATAACTCTTATCTTTAAGTCAAAACCCGAATCCTATGTTTTCTTTTCTTAATGTCTTCTTTTTATCAGTTTTGAAACAAAACCCTAACCTATGTTTTTTTTCGTAATGTCTCCCATTTTTTTATTTAAAAAATTAATTCTTTTCTTTCTTTTCGTAATTTTTTGAATGAAAACCGTAATCCTATGTTTTTTTAAATGTGTCCTATTTTTTCACTTTTGAATCAAAACCCTAATCCTTTGTTTTCTTTTCATAATGTCTCCTTTTTTTGAATCAAAACACTAATAATATCTTTCATTTTGGGAATCTCTACATACGTTTTCTTTTCTTAATAGTTCCTACTTTTGAATAAAAACCCAAATCTTATATTTTCTTTTCGGATTGGATGCTACTTTTGAATAAAAACAATAATATTATATTTTCTTTTAGTAATGTCTGCTATTTTTGAGTCAACACGATAATCGTATGCTTTCCATTCGTAATGTCTCATATATTTTTAAATCAAAACACTAATCCTAAGTTTTCTTCGGAATGACTCTGATTTTTTAATCAAAACCCTAATCTTATGTTTTTTTTTGGGAATGTGTCCTATTTTTGTATTGAAACAATAATCCTATGTTTTCTTTTATTAATGTCTCATATTTTTAAATAAAAACACAAATACTATGATTTCTTTTCGAAAGGGATCATATTTTTTAATCAAAACACTAATCGAATGTTTTTTTATGAATATCAGCCATTTTTTAATCAAACCTCACTACAAGAAATTATACTTTTTGTGATAACCAAAGTCGCTACTAAAAGAAGTAATTTTGGTCACTAATATTAATAGTGGCCATTTTTTTAGTTCGTCACCTCTTGTCACAAGTACCTCCGTAGCAAATACAATTTTGTGGCTAAATTGTTGTCACTAAAACCTTTAATATTTGTGATAAAACTATATTGTCACAAAAACCTTACTATTTGTGATAATTTTGTTGACACAAAAAATAAGAAATAGTGACAAGTAAAGTAGTCACAATGTTTCATTTTATTGTGACACCATTGTTGAGACTAAATAACTATAAATAGTGACAAAATTTTTTGTGACTGATGTTATTCTCATTAGTGACTATTACTTTGTTGCTAATGGTTTTTTTAAATAGTGGATTTATAAAAATTATCTTTTACAATAGTATTGTTACACTAATTTTGCACTAATGTAATAAATGCGTTACTAATAATATTATTTTATACAAATTAAAACAATCACATCAGAACAAAATAAAGAATATTATTAATATTATATAAAAATATTCAAAATGTACAAAATTTAAATTTCGAATATATATATTAGAAAATAAAAACAAAACAAAATTATAAAATAAATAGTTATTCTAAACTACTCTCCAAGATGAGGCACTCCCCTATGCATTTGATTCCTACAAAACAAACCAAAAAAAAAGAATCAAATAATTAGTTTATATGAAATTGACATTTTAATTTATAATAGTATAATAAAAATGATAAGAAATTATACTAACTATTTAACATTTTATAAAATTTTATACTCACATGACTAGTTGGGGCACTTGATGTTGGGCTAGTTTATGGAAGTCCAATTGGGGTAGATGGATTAAGTAAGATACTAGGAATTAATCCACTATCTCTCAAAAGCGCAAAAACAGATGAAACTTGTTTCATTTCCATGGCTTGCTTCTCAATAGCTGCGCGTTGAGTTTGAATCTTCTCTTCTTGGTTTTTTGTGATTTCATTTAGTCTAGCAACCTCATCATTTAAATCACTTGCACGCTTTTTTGCAGCCTCAGCTTCTACTGTAATTTGACTCTTTTGTTGAAATGTAGATGTTATCCCATTAAGACCTAAACCACGTGAGTAACTTGACTTTCTTTCTAAAAAAAGACCAAAATGCTCAACGAGTGGTAAATGTGCAGATGAAATCTTTTCTCTATTCTTTTCACCCTCTTTTTGAAGTTTGTCCGATGTATTAATATAAAAATTAAGAATTTAGTAAGGTAATTTTAAAAATTTCTTATAAGAAATTTTAGTTTGACTATGACTCCATACCATTATTTCTTCTCCATTTGGAACAACACAAGTTCAATTTGGTCTTTATCGTGATAACTTCCAAAATTTAACAGCATTTGGCCATTCATCAGAATCTTTATCTTTCTAAAATAACATAAAAAAATCAATAATTAATTGAAACATTTGTTTAAAATACAAATTTAAATTTAAAAAAATGAATTAAAATTTTTCTTTAACATCTCATATGCTATCTGTATAATTGACTCTGTGCCACTAACTGCTTTCAACACTTGATTTTTGCTATTATTTGTGTTTCTTTCACTTTGCTCCTGCATATGAATAAACAATCTATTTCTAATAAAGAAATCAACTAGAAAGATAGTTAAAGTAGTTATCTTAAATTTACCTTAAAGTTTTGAGTCTTCCATTTATTGTCAATCAACCATTGCCAATCATCTTTATCCACATCCTCTGGACAATCTTTGCCCTTAAGATACTTTTGGTGCAAATGATAATGCCTATTTCTATATTGTGATTGTATTTGTTTCATCACAAAGGGTTGCACCTCATTGAAAAATTAAATTTGTCCTAAAATTTGTATAAAAGAATATAGCTTAAATAATTTCAATAATCAGTTTTTGAAGAAAAGAATTTAGAATGTACATCACAAGTTGATTATGATTCCCTTCCAAACATATAGCTTAAACATGGAAGAATTTTGTAATAAATAACTAAATGTGACATGTTAAAATAGCTAGATATGTGCCTAAAATATTAAATTTGTTCTAACTTCTAACTTTAAGCCTTATATATTAAGAATTTGTAAATAATTATTCGTACCTTTAAAAATATCCATATTCTATTGATATCTTCATCAGAAATCTTTGTCCAACTAGCAACCTGAAGTGGTGCAAGTTGCCGAATGGCCAATGTGACTTCTGATTTGAAAAGATTGGCATGCTTACCGCATACTTTATAGTATGGAGGAGGAAATTGAATATCGATTTGTTTTCCTTTGGCCTTCTTCTTGGCAAGCTTTATATTGGTAGTTTGCCCTCGTCCACATTTTCTAGAACTACTATTTCTTATTTAGAAAAGTAACAATTAGTAAACATATAATATTACATATAAAAATTTAATAATACACCCATATAATTTTAAAGATCACATCACCTGTGGCAATAACAACAACTTGTCTTTCAGACCTAGATGCTTTATATGAAGTTACAATTATATTATTGGAATGTTGAGTATGAACATCTCTATCTTGAGACTCATCTACCATCCGAGGAACATTTTCTTCATCATCTGAACTTTCCATATTTTCATATCTTTCAATGGCAGCCATCTTAAACTTACAAAGATAAATACTTATTAGGAAAGCAAGCAAAATAAACATTTATTAAGAAGTGTATTAACAATTAAGTGTTCCATTGTTAAAATTAAACAATATAATACCTAGACTGACATCTTCGTCAAAGGATCAATATCACCTTTAGCTATATACCTTGAACCAACTTTTGTGGTAGCCATGTAAGATTAGTTAAGATCTCATATATATATATATTTTAACACAAAAAAAAAACATCTATAATGAAATATAACGAATCTACTAAGTAAAGGATATGGGCCTAAAAACTCCAATTCAAGAGCACAATCATGAGGAATGTTTGACAAATGTACGATATCCTCCTTTGTAGTATCATAAACTCTTTGGTGTTGAAATGCCCAAATGGCTTTTTTAAAAGTTTCCTCATAGAGTGGTTGAATGGTAATAGAACTGCTTCTCAATTGTTTGATAACCTAAAAAAAGAACTATCAACTATATTATTCATTAACCAAGACATCGGTATTCAAGATGGCGAGATAAACATATAGATTATCGTTACTTAGTTCTTATCATATCATTGGAAAATTTGCTTAAAATAGAAAGTATTCAATGGATGAAGAGAATTTCTTTACCTTCTTATAACTTTTGAACTTTTGGACAAGTGCATGTGCTCGTTTCAAGCCAATGCCAGACAATGATCGTAGGTAGCCACATCCACTAAAAATGCACATCTTGAGTAAAATATTTTTAGTAAATCCACTAAAATCAAGATCTTTATTTTTTCCTAACATCGAACACCTAAATTCAACACCATCCCCAAATTTGTCCATTTTGAAAAGAATCTGAAAAAAATATTCCAAAATTATAATTTTTTAAAATACATATAAAGGATGAAAAACATCATGAGTAAAAGACTAGCTATTAAATAACTAGTGGAAGGTGCATTGCATATAAACTAGAAAAGTTGAGTTTAATGTATGAATTTAAATTTGTATATAACTTACTCTATCACACCCAAATGGTATTAAGTCTGAGTCCTAAGTAATGACTGCATCAACAAGCTTATTAATGGACATAAACGACATCTGGGCATCAGCCTCATAGGGCTCCACAAGATAATCAACTTTTTCCTTCTTCAAAACCTGGCAATCTACTGCTGAGATTCGTATTACTACTCATTAACTGTTAATGGCAAAACCAAAAATCACTAGTAGGGGACTGAAAGCACAATGTAAAAAAAATAATCATGTAGAAAGGCAATTGTCTCCCATTAAAAAATAGTGCGATTATATAATTTTTTTTATTAAAACAACCATATGTATTTTGTTCAATGAACAAAATTACATTTGCATTCTTGATAACTCTACATGGCAAATAACCTAATATCATTGCAATGTCATCGTCATTTATTATATTTACACTGCCTAGTTTTGATATCATATTAAACAATAGATAATAAAAAAAAAACAATGAATTGTCTAGCCTATTGCGCAAAAAAACTAAATAATGTCCTCATCAATGCATGTCGTGGTATCTTTGATGAACGCTACAAAGGAATCCTATCTCAAGAATCTAAATCTTTGACACTAATAGCCCATCTAGAGAATAGTTCACATTGGATAATATGAGTTTTTTATTCTTAGATTTTGTTCCTAAAAGAAAAATTGTTGTTTTGAGGTTTTTTTTTCTTTTTGAAATGGTCAAGTAATATGAGTTTTGGTAAGTTTTTGTGGCTTATTAGAGTACTGCATGCACCCTCTTTGTGTTTTTTTTAAATGGTCAAGTAATATGAGTTTTGGTAAAGTTTATACCCAAGGAACAATAAATGGTAGATTTTATGGATACCAAATTTCTTGTAATCTTGTATATTTAATCTTGAGTTGTACAATGACATAAACAACAATGAAAAATGATAGAGTCAATATTAAACACATTAGCTTATTTTTAATTATTTTTAATCGAATTTTTCACATGAAGTTATATTTTATTAAATTGCTCCTACTCAATTCTTTTAGAATATTTCGGAAGTTTCATTTTTTGAATTTCTTAATATATAGCTTACTTTTAGGTTATGTTATTTTAAATTGATAGAATTAAGTAACAATTATTTTTCTCACTCTCATAGTTAATATATATATATATATATATATATATATGGGCATGCTAGACGCCCTCATTATCTAAATTGTAAAGATTTCAAAGTCAACCTTTTGCCTTAGCAAGTGAAACAAATTTCAACTCTTCTATGGCAGAGAGGGCACACCAAACCTTTTGAATTATAAACTTTATGTTAAATAATAGAAATTATAATAACATTTTTATTTTTATTTTGCATGGTGAGAATTTAGACTTTCATATCCACCAAAAGTTACTCTAATTAGCACACTCTCAACTATATTTAATTATTATTAATTTATTATAACTCTCATATTTCCTAAATATTATGCTCCACACCTTTTTAATCCGGCTCTAAAAACAAAAAAAAAAACAAAAAAACAAACAAACAAACAAAATACCTAGAGGTGGGAAGGCCCTTGCAAATCTCCATGCTACAAGATAAAGCACCCTTGTGGAGCCACGAGTAGGTGTCAACAACAACAGTCTGGCCCCGAAACTCCTCAATGGTGATTGGAGCCATGATTGACTTCATCAATGGAAGCAACCCTTGGATTCCCATCTTTCGGAACCTCTATCTACCGACGATTAATTGGGAGGCCGGTTGGGAAGGATGATCATCGGCAAAACGAATTGTTGAGAGAGATCATCAAGATAAGGCTAAGTAGGAGGTTTGGGGTGGGATTAAAATTTTATATATGCTATCTGATATATTAAAGGATAAAGATAAATTAAAAGATTCAGTATTAAATTTTTATCTATGCTATTCGATATATCAAACGATAAAGACTAATTAAAAGATATAGATTAAAGAAAGTGGATGCTTACATATCAACCCTCATGATTTCATTAGATTATATTATATAATCTTATCATCTTAATTAATACTAAGGTAGTCAAACCCTTCCAAGTCTAGAGGTCAGGGGTCGATTGGGTTCGATCGTGTCAAATAGAGGTCAATATTTAAATATATTATAATAATCAATAATGATAAAGATAATATAACTTATATTTTAATAATTAAAACCCACAATTAATTAAATATGATATTTAAAATTTTTATTTTATATATTTTCTTTGATTTTTAAAATATTTAAAATACAATAAATTTGATATTTAAAGTTTTATTTAAATCACATTCTCTCTCTTGATATTTAAAGTTTTAGTTAAATCACGTGCTCTCTCTTCTCTCTCTCTTTCTCTCACTTTTTCTCATCTCTCTCTCACTTCTTATCACCGCTGCTTACCGTTGCTCGCTGCCACTCGACATCGCCCTCTTGTGCTTCTCCCTCACTTCATCTTGCCACGGTATTTTTTTATTATTTTTGAAAATTTAAATTTTTTTTACCGGTAGATCCTATTGGGTCAACCGGTTTCTAGCAACAAATGGTTATACTTAATTAATATATATATATATTAGTTATACTTAATTTTTAGAATAAATTTTATTTTACAATGGACCCTGCTTTTTTTGTCTTTTTTAATTGTTGTTTACTAGCTTTTTTTCATTGTCTTTTTTTCCTGCCTTGACTTCCCCTCTGTTTCTTTTCTCCTCTGTTTTGTTTCTCTTTTGTCCACTCCGGTCTCCCTATGTATGTTTTCTTTTTTTTTAATGAAATATGGTTTATCTATTTTAAAAAAATAAAAAAATAATTTTATTAATGATAATTTTCATAAATAGATGTATAAGTTTTATATTAAAAATGTGAAATTTTGATTTTTAATAAAGATCAAAGAGCAAGAGAGACATTTGTATAGAATTCAAATATATTAGATTAATTTTTTTCAACTCAAATATATATGTATATATATATGTGTATATATATGTATGTATGTATGGGAACTATTTGGTAGGGACATTTCATTGGGAGACGTAGCTTGCCTTTCTCCAATCAATTAACAAGTACTATGTCTCTTTCTCATTTAAGTTCAATTTTTAGTTCATGAATGCTCTATTTTTGTATATTAAAATAAAAATAAATAAATAAACAATAGTTTATGAAAATATTAAATTAAAATCAATAATGTAATGGTTCTAGTATCTTACTTATAATAATGGCCTCAATAGTTGGTGAAGATAGTTGAATGAATTGGTCCCCTTTAAAAAGACAAGAGAGAGCCACACAAAGTGGAGGAACTAGAACTAAAATTAAAAGGGTGCTGAATTTAAATTTAAAAAATTTATTAATATTGAATAATTATATTAATTCGAATTTGAAATCAATTATTTAATAATATAGAATATACATCGATCCAAAAATTTTTATTTACACTTAAAAACCTATCATATCTACATGATTAACAATTAACTCAACTAGTAGTTAAGCACTGATTTAATAAATAATAAAATTAAAACAAATTAAAACAAATTTTAAATCTAGTTCAATTATTTAAATACAATAATTGTTTAACAAATAATCTAATGAATAATCAAAATTTTATAACAATTAATCATAATATATCTAACGATTTCCACAACAAATAATCAAACAATATTTGATAGATAATCACACAAAAAATTAAACAAATTAAGTTAGATATAAAACAAATAAGATAAATCTTGATGAAAAATAAAACAAATGCTCAGAAGAGATTACACAAAGAGAAAACTCACTAATCAACAAGACGTATAATAATTTTTTCTAGAAATTTTGTGGAAACAATTCTATTTTTGTAAGGTTTTATTATTATTTTATTTATTATTACTATTTTTTACATTAATATCCTGAAAATCGATAATTATATATTGATAAGTTCAATATAAACATGTTTAAATATAAAATTTAAAAGCATAAAATATTTGGAGATCTATGATTTGCTAGCCATATTAGTTGTTATTATCACTTTTCGATTTTATTGTTTTCATTTAATTTATTTTAAATAGTATCGATAAAATTTTAAAATAAATAAAGACTTGCGCTCCCCAACTCGTCCAATGTCAAGAGAGAGAAGTAAAACTCAAAATATATTTTTGAAATTATTTTTTAAAATAGATAAATATTTTTACACATTTATGATTCATGCATACTAAAGATAATGTCAACAGTGTATTAGATGTTTTTATCATTAAAATGTCCAAACAAAATTTAATTTTAATTGTAATAATTAATAATAATAAAAAGAGAAATAAATATTAGTGACAAGTTTAAATTGACCATTGGTCTATGTCAATCCCATTCTCAAGAAATAGTTCTGTTCAATCATACGATTCCTCAATATTATCCAATTAATAAAAATAAATAAAAGAATTAAAATTATTTGATACTGAAGTTCCAATAAAAATTAATAAATAGATTGAGAGATTGCAAAATAAAATTAAATCCTTGAATTCAAAAGAAGAACAACATGAATAAACTTAAGGTTCATTCAAATTGGGAACCAAAAAGCTAATACAATATCAACCAAACCATTTGTGGTTAATGGTATCATCATATCAGCAAACTGGAACCAATCCTGACAAAAAGGAAAACACACTAACATGAACCTCAATTAAAATCTCAACCTATGATGATCTATGTTGAGATTTCAGCATCTCTTGATGATACATCATGTCTCGACGAAACCTTCTGCTTCCTCCCGCTCCGTCGCTTGTTGCTGCTGCTGCCACCACCTCTGCCTTTCAATGATGCCGTTGTGTTGTTTGACTGTGAATTCAAAAGACAAATACTACAATAGTTGTGCTTAGTTTAATCAAACAAAATTGAAAGATGAAATGGATAAGTTCGGTAATGCCATATATATATATATATATATATATATATATGAAGGGAATCTCTACTCATCGACAACTAAATGTGAGTTAGATTAATAAGAAGCACGGCAAGGACAACCGACAACATATGCAGGTATCAGTATATTGATAACTAGTTTAATTAAACAAATTTGAAAGATGAAATGGATAAGTTCGCTAATGCCATTTATATATGTATCAAAGGAATCTCTACTCATCGACAACCAAATGTGAGTTAGATTGATAAGAAACAAGGCAAGGACAACCAATGATATATGTGGGTTATCAGTATAACAATATATAACTAGTCATGTTTAGTTTAATTAAACAAAATTGAAAGATGAAATGAATAAGTTCAGTAATGTCATTTATATACATAAAAAAAGAACCTCTGCTCGTAGAAAACCACCAAATGCAATTTAGATTAATAAGAAACAAGGCAATGGCAACCAACAATATATGCAGGTATTGTACACTGTTAGTCCAAAGTAGAACACTGCCACAACAATAGGAAAACAAATTAAGGCAGTGACAAAAGCAATAAATATAAAAAACAAAGAAATATTCGACAATGAGAACAGTGTTATGCTTTTCAACTGAAAAGTATTGAGATAAGAACAACGGTAGCAGATGCCAAGCATGTGGTCTTTTCTCATGCATGAACAAAGACTTGGGAAAGAGTCGGAAAGACATGAATAGAAGTCACACCCTTCTAGCAAGTAACTTTATGTCTACTATTCAATCAACAAATGGTTGTATTTCTAAATTGGTTCATGTGTCTAGCTCAAATTAATCTATCTCAAGCTGTGGATTCAACTTTAGAAATAAGATTTGGAGTTTTATGAATGGACATGAAGGATGATGGAAAATCATCAACAGGGTAATCCTAGAACTCAAAACAAATAAATGGATGCATTCAACGCCTTTAGACAAATGAAAAACAAAGGAAATGCATGAAAACGAATATATTTATTAAAAACTTCTCATAGAATACTGATAAAGAATTGAGGGAACTCCCCTACTGCTATGATAATTAAGTATAGTAGAAAATACAACATTAAAATTTCATCGAATACATGTAGCCATTACTACACTTAATGCAAAAAAAGATAGTTCAATTAGAGAGCCAATGAAATGATTAATCTTTTAAAATCCATGCTAGAGTATCGCATAACTTGGTCATTCTACAATTGCTTGGCTGCAAATACTTCAATATCATTCAGAATGTAGTGTTGATTTAATATATAGTATATCTCTTTTAAAATAATTGGAGAATCCAAATTAAAAAATATAGCTTTTATGTTTCATGATTTTGTTAGTATTCTTAGAATTAATTTCTAATATGATTTGTTGATATTAATTTGTGTTGTGGGACAATGGAGATTAACAAAACTTGGATGGAAATTTCTAATAGGACACTGCCACAATATGAAAAAGGAGTCAATGAGTTTCTTGATTTTTCATTCAAAAACCTTGATGAAGGAAAAGCTGCACGTTGTCCATGTAAAAAATGCAATAACAATTTATTTGGGGTGCGGCAATCAATTTATGAGCATCTAATGTTAAATGGGATAAACAAAAACTACAAGCAATGGTAAAACCATGGAGAGGTTTTACAATGTTGTTCGAATGATGATGATGATGATGATGATGATGCTAGACAGAGTGATAAATGTGATAATGATGGTGGAATGCGTGATATGTTACATGATCTTGGACATGCTAATGCAAATTATGTTGACCAAATTGATGCTCAAATGACTAATGATGCATTTGCAAGGGATAGTTCTATTGCTCTAAATGAACAAGTTGATGGTCCAATTGAACACAACCCCACCGGTGCAAATAAGGAAGCTACTAAGTTTTTCAGATTATTGCAAGAGGTGGAGCAAGAGTTATATCCTGGTTGTGAAGCATCTTCCACACTATCATTCATTGTTGAAGTATTAAATTGGAAATGTCTCTACGGCATCAGTGGAAATGCAGTTGACAAAATGCTTCAAATAATGAAAAGATGGTTCCCTAAAGGTAATAAAGTTCCTATGTCATATATCGACTTCAAGAAAGTATCTCGAGATTTAGGGCTTTCATATAAGAAAATAGATGCTTGTGTAAATGATTGCATCCTTTATAGAAATGAATATGAGAATGCCCAATCTTGTCCAACTTGTGATGAATGTAGATGGAAAAATTATGGGAAAATGGAAAATATGACTAGTAAGCATGGCCATAAAAAAAAGATTCCACAGAAAGTCTTGCGATATTTTCCATTAGCTCCACACTTGCAAATATTGTACATATCATATAACATTGCCAAGCATATGAGGTGGCATAAGGAAAAGCCATGTAACAATGAGCTTATGGGACACCTAGTCGATTCTCAAACTTGGAAAAGTTTTGAGCCCACGTAATGTTAGACTTGGTTTAGCAAGTGATGGTTTTAACCCATTTAATAATATGAGCACTTCTTATAGTATATGGCCAGTTGTAAGAGTTCCTTATAACCTCCCACCATGCATGAAAGATCTTTACATCATGATGTCACTATTGATTGCTGGTCCTAAAGGTCCTGGAAATGATATTGATATTTGCTTAAAGCCATTGATTGATGAAATGAAATGTCTCTGGGAGACAGGTGTACAGACATATGATGCATTTTCAAAGAGTAACTTTCAGTTACGTGCAGCTATCTTATGGACTATAAATAATTTTCCAGCTTACAGTAATTTATCAGGATGGAGCACCAAAGGCAAGTTAGCATGTCCTATTTGCAATGTTGAAACATCTTCTCAAAGGCTTAAGAATGGGCATAAAACATGTTATCTTGGTCATCGTCGTTTCTTACCGACTAATCATTCTTGGAGAAAAAATGCAAAAGCATTTGATGGTACCACAGAAAATCGAAGTGCACCCAAACAATTATCAGGGGATGATGTTGTTGAACAATATAATCAATTTTCTCAGGTGAAGTTTGGTTGCCTTTTAATCATTCATGTTTGTTATTTGTATTCTAACTCTTTTCCTTACTATTCTATTTTTCATTAAATAGGTGACTTTTGGTAAGACTTCAAGAAAACGAAAGCGTGGAGATGTCCTATTGTTCGGGAATTGGAGAAAAAAGAGTGTTTTTTTTCAACTCTCATATTGGAGGACACTTAAATTGCGGCATAATCTAGATGTCATGCATATCGAGAAAAATGTATGTGACAATATAATTGGGACTTTACTAAACATAGAGGGGAAAACAAAAGATACTTTAAACACTCGTTTTGATTTAGAAAATATGGGCATACGTCCTGAGCTTCATGCAACTCCCACAGGTGATGGTCGCTATTTGTTTCATCCAGCATGTTATACACTATCTAAGGATGAAAAACGAGCATTTTGTCAATTCTTAATCGATCTAAAAGTTCCAGACGGCTACTCCTCTAAATATTTCTCGATGTGTGAGTCTTACTGAATGCAAGGTTTTTGGGAATGAAATGTCATGATTGTCATGTAATTTTTGCATCGATATCTCCCTTTGGCCATACGTGGTTTGTTAAGTAAAAAGGTGTGTGAAGCATTACTTGAGTTGTGTGCTTATTTAAAGGATTTATGTGCTAAAGTTTTGCATTTCGATGACTTGGAGAGACTTGAAAAATCAATTCCATTTACACTTTGCAAGCTAGAGAAGATATTTCCTCCAGCGTTTTTTGACATAATGGTGCATTTAACCATTCATCTTGCAAGCGAGGCTAAACTTGCTGGGCCAGTACAGTTTCGATGGATGTATCCTATAGAGCGATATTTGCGTAGGCTTAAATCATATGTTAGAAACAAGGCGCGTCCAGAAGGATCAATTGCTGAGGCATATATTGTGCAAGAATGTATGCATTTTTGTTCAAGGTATTTGCATGGAAGTGAAACTAGGTTGAATCGAGTTGGAAGAAATGATGAGGGGAGCAATGTTCATTCTCATTCTGGGTTGCAAGTTTTTTCACAAGTTGGTAGACCTTTGCTCGGAAAACAATATGATGAGTTAAGCTTAAATGAATGGTCTCAAGCTATGATGTATGTGCTAGAAAACTGTGAAGAAATAAGAGAGTTTGTGGAGTAAGTTCTCGAACTTTGGGAAATTAGTCATTTTACCTAATATGTTTATGGTTTACATATTCCTCAAGTAATTACTAATATTTTGTTTATTTTAAATTTTAATGTAAAGCATGCATAAAGAAAAGCTCAAGACGGAAGAACGTGGAAATGTAGAAAGAAGACACAAAAGAGAATTTCATCAGTGGTTCAAGAAATATGTAAGTGCTCTAAATATGTTTCACATTTAATTTTTATTAGTTCAAATTTACATAATTTAGATGTACAATGGTTATTGCTCATTGTAGGTCACCGAGTTGAAAAATGAAGCAAGTGAAATTGTTAGTGATCAATTATTGCAACTAGCTTATGGGCCAGACAAGAGAGTTTATCGATATAAGAGCTTCTTGATCAATGGTTGGAGGTTTAACACAAAGGCCAGAGATTTGCAACTAAAATCACAAAATAGTGGAATTCTTGTAAAAGATGATGTGAATACGGGCAATTTGGAGTATTTTGGCATACTAACAGATATCATAGAATTAAATTATCAAGGGGGAAATAGTATAATTTTATTTAAGGCTGACTGGTGGGATGTGTATCATAAAGGTGGATTCAAGGTTGACAAGTTTGGGTTTCCTATGGTCAATGCCACACGTAAGTTGAAAACTGATGAACCATATGTTTTAGTTTCTCAAGTTGAACAAATTTACTTTGTAAGAGATATTAAGAAGCCTAATTGGTATGTTGTTGTCAAGACAAAACCACGTGATTTATATGATCTTCCTGACAATGATATGAGAGATGAGCCATGCCAAGAAAATGAAAATTTTGGCTTTACACTTCATGGATCTACTTTAGATGATGATAATGATGTGATATCTTTGGACAGATCTGATTTAGATGATGCAACTATCGAAGGAAATCCACTAAAATATTAATATTATGGGAGATGAAGAAGATGATGAAACCAATTGTGATGAAGATAACTTTACCAAGAAAGTGATAACGATGATGGTTGAGCATTGGCTGGAAATTTGTTTTTAGTTTCATGCAAGTTAACACTTTTGTTTCATATTTCTGGAAAAAGATTTTATCATTATATTAAAGCATCTATTTATTGTGATTTTGGTTACATTTAAACATAAAAAAATCATATAAACATTTACAACACATGATTCAACCATCTTCCGATAGCATCAAACATGCGACTATGCTATTTGAAGCCTACATCTTTCTTCCTTAATGTTTTTAACAAACATTAGCTGAGTTCCTCAACAAATCCAGCTTAAATTTTATGTTTCTTAACTTTTCATTATGAAAACTTCACAAGAATCTAGTATAATGTGCCAAAAGATGCTACCCTCTGCAAGCACACCAAAATAATTACGCATTTTTCATTCAAAAATCAGAAAAAGGTTCACTTAACTAGTAAGCCATGCGTAGACAAATTTGACTTTTACTGCACATTAAACTTTATTGTCATGAAAATGTTAGCAATAAGTTTTGATCACAAGTATGACTCCATCATGAGTCCTAGCTGATAGACTAATTCTCTAGGCCCCACATTTGATTAGTTCTTAGTCAATTACATGCAAAAATCAATCACACTACAATATCTTTACCATTAAATAAATCCTTTTCAAACCATATTTATTTCACAACACAAACATGCATGCTAATTTGAAATATTAACACTATCTTCACCCAACAATTCAGAATGACAACAAATTCTTCAAATCCAAAGAAGTGTTAATTCACACATTTCCTTTTAATTCATACACATTTACTCCAACTTTATTCAGACACATCTTCTATGTTTACATATCTATTGTAAAATTCTAAACATTGAATGGCTAACTAAGAATAATTAGAACTATTAATTCACATACAAGAGATTTAATGCACCCATGCTATGTTCACTATTTCTATCCAATAAAAAGAAGTTGACAACTTCCACCAAATGATAAACTAAACTTTAAAGCTACAATGAAAAAAACCCAACATGCATGCGCCCCTTGTTACACCCACTAACCAAAATAAAATCAATAATCAATAATGCAAAGTTCTATAAGGTGAAAATAGTTCAAATTACCTCTACACAATCAAGGTGCAATCCATTTTTTCAAAATAAATAATAAATACGGTGATAAATACTGTAAGATAGGAAAAAAGATGAATTTTTATTAAAAATGATTAAAGGGGAAGATTTGAAGCAAGAATATATATATAAAGTGAGCATATATGTCTGTATGTGTGTGTGTGTGTAAAGTGAGAGAATGAACAAAGATGAGCAACTTTATTTTATCATAGATGAAAAAAGAGTAATGTGGGAAACATGCAAGGGGCCGCAAGTGGAGAAAGTTTATATGATGAAGTGACTTGTCTTGCTTGTCTATTTAGTTTTTGAAGCCATGAATTCAAATCAGAGACTCAATCGAGGAACCAACATATTACTCTAACTATTTTGATCCTCATATCAGGGAAAAACACTGTGTTTATGTACACTTATGTGTGTATTCCCCTATAGACATAGATCATATGATAGAAATGATCTTGGGCAATCAAGAGCCCATTGTGCCTAGTCTTCAATTTCATTAACTTGGTCCGCATCAAATGAGTGATTATAACGGTCCTTGCTTTGAAAATTGCAATCTAATCATCTACTTCTATATGTACATATCTACATAATTTTTTTTCTTGTAAACCATTAAGGTTACAATATATTAATATATATATATATATAGGGAGAAGAGATGTACCTGTTGAAATCGGCTTCAATGATGGCATATTAGTTAGGTTCACCAACCTCCAAAGCAAATCACTTGCTTTGACACATAAAACAAAAGGGTTTATAACCATAAGTTTAATAACTCTTCCTTTTAAAACATCTATCAATACAAAAATGAAATGAATACAAAAATTAAATGAGTCCTTTAGCTTTTGACATGTCTTTCGGATTCTCTAACCACTTTAGATTTACATTGCATAATAGATGCCATTATCTCTAGACCAAACTTGAGTCATCTTTTCTCTAAACTAATAGTCTAATTAAGATGACTAATAGCTAATTAATTGGGATCAAGCACTATGATTGTGTGTCTAAATTTTAAATAATCACTTTTTAGACAACAGGGACCAACACTTCAAGTAAGGGTTGCTTCACACCTTTCCTTATAATTTACATACACCTTTATTTCTAACTTCATTCACCCACCTCTTCTTTGTTTACATGTTCATTATAGAATTCTAAACACTAAATGTCTTTGTAAGAATCATGAGAACTATTGATTCACAAACAAAAGATTTAATTAATGCACCCATGCTATGTTAACTATCTCAATCTAGCAAAAAGAATCTGATTTCTAACAAATAATAACTGAAATTTAAAACTATGCATGAAACAAAATAACATGGTGTGCCGTTAGTTACATCCACAAACTAAAACAAAGTAAATAAATAACAATTTGAAATCTATTGAATGAAAAGGATTCAAATTTTTTTCCAAACTATGAGCTCCAATTTTAAATCCATTGCTCAGGAGAAGCATACCTGATTCCCTTTAAATTTAGCACTTTAAGAGCACTCCCCATGTAACTGCAAATAAATAAATAAAAATCAAACAAAACAAACAAATTAAAAAAAAATGATACATCTAAGTTGAAGAAAAGTAAAAAGAGGAACCAAATTTACAAATTCTAACCTATTTTTATAAAGACCAATGGCGAAATTGGTCATAGATTAAGTTAAAAGAGAAGGGAAAAAAATCATTCTTGATTCTCATCAAAAATAGAAACTACAAAAAAATTTCAGGACAAAATCGAAATATTGGATGAATAAGTGAAAATTTACCTTACAAAAAGAACTAAATCATGATCTCCATGGCGACCACGAAAAAAAGACGGAGAATGGGAAAAGGGAAAGGATAAGTATCAAGCTATCACCAATGAGATCTAAGGGCTTTTTGTGCTAGGTTCTTGGCGAGGCCATAGACCATGTCGACATTGGAGATATTGAACGCATTGATCACCGGGAAGAAAAACAAGGGCTTTGTTTCAGAGAGAGATGCTGAAAAGATGAACATTCTGGAGGGCTTGCAGGTTTTGACACCTTTATGACACCAGTGTGATTATTTTATCAAATGGGTAAATTATCACATTACAGTAATTTTACTTATCTCTCATCACATCAATAAAAAGCAAGGTCTGAAAAGCAAGGTTGCAACCATCCCAACCTAAAATTTCTAACGTCCTTTACCACTTCAATTGTTTTATTTTTTTAATGAAAAAGTTGAACCTAACCCACTAACGTCCTTTACTACTTCAATTGTTTTATTTTTTATTTTTTCTGTTTTTATATGAAATTTTTTTTTGTTTAAATGATGGATGAATACAATTTTTTTCCTTTATAAGAAGACAACGCATTTGAAAATTTAGGGAAAAAGAAACCTAGTCATTAAAACTATATCCAATTATTCAATTCATTGTTTCTTAAAAATTTACATATATATAATGTAAAACAAATTATATTTTTTTTTGGTTTTAAAAAAATATTTTTTATGTAGTTTGGCAAAATATAATTTATTTTAAAAATTATAATTTATATATATATATATTTTTAAATCTTTGGTCTCCCTCTTTCATTCTAGTTTTTTATGGCAATGTAAATGATAGTTAATTGAGAATTTGGCTAGAAATTTGTTTTAAATTTTCTTTAAGTTAATATTTTTAATTAATTTTAAATAATATTTTCTATTATAAGTTACAATGGTAAATATGTTATTGTGATGATTTTTGTTAAAAAAAATAAATGATTAAGTGACAAAATAATAAATTTTTGTTTTTGTGACAATATTTAATTGATATTAAATTAATATTATATATTTTTAGTGACAAATCTTTTATATGGGGATATCAATCTTTTTAAATTTTATTTACAAAAATTCATATTATCAATTAGATTTTGTTTTATGAGATTTTGGATAAAACTTTAATTTAAAAACTTTTCCTCTAATTCTATAAATGTTAGGCATGATCTATGCCTTGAAAATTTAAGAAATTTTGGGAAATTATTATGGTCACTTGCTTTTTAACCAAAAATAAAAGGGTTTTTGAATATTTTTAGATATTTAATAATATAAATAATCTAAAAAATCCCAAAAAAATATATTAAACAAAAGTTTTATCCGAATTTTAAATCTTTCAAAAAACAGATATTGAGGATTAGGTATCTATTTGGAGAATATGTATATTTTTTCTTTAACATTGATTTCTATCTCGTATTTTAAAAATATTTTTAAATTTTCAATATTTTTTTAAAGTTTATATATATATATATATATCCAATTTGGTCCCTAAAATATATTAAACATATTTTACTTATTAGTTTTCTCATAGGTTTTGATTTGCGCTCCAAATTGAAGACTTTTTACAACCACAGTGGTAGTGATAATCTTGTTTTCATGACAATATTTAGTAGACACTCACAGAAATGTCAAAGCAAATGAAAATATTAGTGACAATAATATTTGTCAAAATTACTTTGGCACCAAATTTGATATACATCGTCAAGATTGTAATTGTATTAGTGAAAAAAATAAATCATCACAATTAACTTAAACTATAGTGTCAAGTAAATTTTTTGTCACAAAAACCTCATATTTTGTGGCAAAATGATAGATAGCCATAGAAAAATTGCCACTAAATGTCT
>NC_052487.1:13515726-13615236 GCF_009730915.1 Dioscorea cayenensis subsp. rotundata | reverse complement strand
AGTGGCAGACCTCCTCCGCACAGAAAACACCAAATACAGCACCACTGGGGAAGGCAGCACAGGGATCCTTGCGGCATTCCTGACCTTATCCGCCGCCTGCCCTGATGCCCCACGTCCATAATACGGAAGCGCTGCTCTGTAGCACCACGTCCACCAGGCTTCAACTAGTTCCTCCTGGACCCCTGGAGGGAGCCATGAGGACACTCTGGCACATGAACTGTTCACAGTGGTGCCTCTGGAGCTCAGCTACTGAGTCCGAAGGCCTGCTGTGTCGCCAAATCAGATACAATCTCATCCCCTGCCTTGCTTATCTATGTGCAGACTCGGAAACCCTGTCTCATCCATCCAGTGCCTATTTATATTCACTATGGCTGTGACTTATCCTTCACAGTTTTATTGTTCTGTTAAATCTTTAGTTTTTTATTTAATTGTTTAAGTATGTTTTTTTTTTCTCCTAAGTTAATGTTGAAGATGTCATGTTAGTGACGGACTTACATGATATTAACTTATGCTATTTTAGTGAGTTACTTTTTGACTCACCCATCAGTACATGGCATGGATGAACCATTTGATTTATGTTGCATTACCATCATCCTAAACACACAAAAGTAAATAAAATAGAACTTTTATAAAATGGTTGATTAAACTTTAAATCAAAATTAGCTGAATTCGAGTAAGAACTGTTTATATTATTCACCTTTGATGTATTCTCTCATCCATATTTCATTATCTCCTCAGCATTTTACCTTTTATCTTGAGTAATTTGGTGCACTGGTAGTTACAAAGTCCTTACAAAACATCCAAGTTCTGATGTCAATTTTCACCTCTTGGGTAAGTTTAAATATCAATAAATCAATTTATCAATTTTATGTCCAAAGAATCATTATTGAAACCATGTCCTATTTGTTTCTCTGTTTAGCCAGTCAAGCAATGATTGATTTAACCCTAATAAATTTTCAATGCTTTTTGGGTAGTAGCAATGGGTTTTTCCAGATTACTCCAAAATACTGCACAGGTTATTCTGAAGGAAATCTGAATCATGAATGCAATATATAATGACAGCAATAGCTAGGCAGAATCAGGGTGGACCACCTTCACTCCACACTTTTTCTACGAATTCTGTATGTTAAATGGAGATCGAATCCCAATGGCTTATGGTCATTGTATAGTCACCTGTTTATCTCCAGTAAAACAGCACGGTAATAACGTCTTGAAACTCCGGATAAACTTTGTTCTGATAAGCTAAAACCATCCACCATCCACAGCAACCCTACTTTCCCAAAAATCTGCTAAAATGTTCAATTTGTTAGATCATGATGTATTACATATGAGGTTTAAAGCTTTATGGATGTTTATGAACCATGGATAGCTCAGTTCAAGGATTTACTATGGTGCCAATTTCTGAAATCAAAATTCTGGTGGACGGTAGTGTTCTACAAACTAAAACTACACTTCTTCAGTGACAACAAAGGCTGTAGCTTGTTCAGCCTCATGAATGCTTTCCTGCACGCAGAAACCCCCACCAGTTGATGCAAAATCAAAGTCTTATCTAACCATGAACTTAGTCAACATCAAGTCATCAGTTCAAAGAAACTTAAATAATATATGAACTGAGATCAACTGAGGCACTGTTCATCCGGCTATAATAAACCAATCACTGATCAAACTAAAGAAAATGAAGAAAGAAAATTGGTTGATATATCAAAACTCAGATGATAAAATACCCGCACATTCTCCTCCTCCTCTCCTCTCTCTCTCTCTCTCTCTCCTCTCTCTCCTCTCTCTCCTTCCTCTCCTCTCTCTTAAAAGGATTTAAGATGCTGAAGATTGCTTGAAAATCAAAATGACACCTACCCTTGTTCCACATCAAAGTATTGACGCAATAGGAATTAAAACGCCTAAATGGTTCATATGAATCTATTAGTATAAATAAATACATCTAACACTGAAATTATTAGAAAATATATAAAAATTTCTTCAATTAGAGACTAATTCAAGAAAAAATTAAGGATAATTAATTTAACTAGTGATTTTTATTTGTACCTTTGGGACTAATATGCTTGTCAACCACCTTTAGAAAAGTTTATATTTGCAAACATTTTTAGCCCTCCTCCAAAACAAATAAATAAAATTCAAATATCCCATCCATGGCTCTAAGGAGATTTAATCCTTAGCAAAGGGGAAAAAATTCCTAATATATGCATGATTCCAGAATCTACAAAATGGAATTGAAATGGTTTGTCTACAGGACCTTTTGTTGAGTTAATAAAGACAGATATTGTGGGTAGAGATTTAATAAAGGAGCATTAACTTTTCAGGCTGAACGTAGGCTCATAAATATGAGAGTGCACCAATTTGATCTCACAGTTTTTTTTTTTCCACTGAGATTACCTAAATGTTATCCAGCTTAGGCATGGTCATATTCATATGCTATATTTATTTATCGCGGTTTCAAAACTAAGTGCACTCTATTTTATGTTTCATTTGAACACAGTAAACTTGAAATGTTGACTAAGTTCGCTGGTTAGATAAGGCTGATTTTACTTGGCTGCACATGCACATCAAACATTCAAAATTGAGGACTTTGCGTAGGAAAAGAAAGTATCCAGAAACAAAACTAAGCTACAATAACCTGTTCCAATCGCTGAAGAAGTGTAGTTTTGAATTGTCAACACCCTCTATTCACTAGAATTTGGGTCTAGAAAGTGTTTCATAGTAAATGGCCATCCTAATTCCTGTCCATGGATTTCATAAACATCACAAAGCTTTCAAATATCATATGTAATACATCATGATCTAGCAAATTGAACATTTAGCAGATTTTGGAAAGTAGGGTTGCTGTGGATGTGGATGGTTTTAAGCATCAGGAACTAAAGTTTATCCACAGGTTGATCAAGAACGTTATTATCATGTTTCGTTTACTGGAGATAAACAGGTGACTATACAATGACCATAAGCCATTGGGATTCGATCTCATTCCTTGTCTAAAATTCGTAAGTGTGGAGTGAAGGAGATCGATCCTTACAGTTGTCTACTTATCTAAGCTATTAACATGCATTATATATTGCATTCATGATTCAAAGATTCAACTAGAATATATGTTCACTGTTTGAGCTAAGATCAATCTTGGAGCAAAATTTATATCAGCATTGAAGAAATTTATTATTTAGGTTAAATCCAAAATCGACTGTAAAAAGCTAATGAAAACAAGGAAACAAATGAGACATGGTTTTCAATAATAGATTCTTTGAGCATAAAGTCCCTGATCATAATTGATTCATTGAGTATTCATTTTCCTGAAAAGGTAAAGGGTGACATGCCCATCAGGAACTTGGATCATAACATGGACTTGTAACCTACCGAATGCACAAAATTACTCTATTAAAAGATAAAAATTAAAATGCTGAAGGAAGATAATGAAATGACAGGATGAAGGGCCATCAAAGATGAATAATATAAGCAGTTCTGCATATAGTGCTAAAGCTAAATTTTGCATAGTTTAGTTGAAACCAATTTTGCAGAGTTCTATTTTATTTTACTTTTTGTGTATTTATAAGATGATGGTAATGCAGCTGTAAATCAAATGATTCATCCATGAGAGCATGACCATACTGATGGGGTGATCAAATGTCCGCAAATAAGCATAAGGTTAATATCATGTAAAGTCCATCCGCTAACCATGCATGACATCTTTCGTTCTTCAACATTAACTTAGGAGAGAGAAAAAAAACATATACCAAAGCAATTAAACATCAAAAACTAGATTAGCTAGAACAGCAAAAGCAGCCAAGATAATCACAACCATAAAATAGAATATCTCATCAAACAAACACTGGACAAGGAACAAGGTTTCAAAGAGTCTTTACATAGATAAGCAAGGCGAGGAGACTCAGATTGTATCTGATTGGCGACACGGACGAACCTTCGGACCTCAGTAACCAAACTCGAAGGCACCTTCTCACTGTCGAACAGTTCATGTGCATGACCAAGTGTCTCATAGCTCCTTGAAGGTCTGGAGGAACTAGTTGAAGCCTGGTCAGACAATGGTGCTTCTGAAACAACTTCAATCTCATCCATGGACAGAGCAACAAGACATCAAGGAACAATGGCAGATAAGAATCTGAAGAATATATAAGAAGGATCTGCATGGCTTTTGGTATCAGTGACCATCAAGATCCAAATCTGTAGCTTTTGATTTGTGATAATGTCTCTTCTTTTCAGGAGGGGGAAAGTGAGTTTCTTTTTTACTTTTGCTTTTGCTTTTGTTTCTTTGATTGTTTTCTGTGGAGGTGTGTGTGGGGAGGAGGAGGTGGTGGTGGTGGAGACATGGAGAGCTGTTTGGAGGAAAGAGCAAAACGGCTTTTTGAAAGCAGTTGTTGTGAAGAAGGGCAATTTCGGGAATTGGGTCTGCTTTGCTTTGATAGCATGGCTTCCTTCTTATTAAAGTAAACAATAATTGGAGACCAGATACTCGTTACTCCCTTCATTCTTTTATCTGTCCATGATTGACTAAATTTTACAGTATCAAAAATTTAATTATTTCAAAATTTTATAAAAAATTAGTTATCTTTTATGTTAAAAATAATTTTAAAAAAATAATAAATCGACTACGATGTTTATGATGGAACATAGATTTGTGACGGATAAAAAGAATCGAGGAAGTATCTGAAAAATAATAATGAATCTCTAAATATTATATAATCTTATTAATAAGCCAAGGTACTAAATTTTCTTTTTTTTAATATTTCAGAAAAATAATATATATATATATATATATATATATATATATATATATTTTTGAGGAAAAAACAGATAGTGACAATTGAGGGTTGGTCAAAAGTAGTAGAGGCTCTGCTTATTTAAGTAGAATTATTTAAATAAGTGGTTTTAAATATAAAATTTTTGTGTAGGAAAAAGGAAAAAAACTAAAAAAACAATGATTGAAAAGCTAATAAATCATATAATTTATTTAATAAAACATTTATAACAAACATCAAACAGAAGAGCATTTAACATATCTTGACTGTTTTTTATCAAAATTAATTTTTATAAATGTATTGTTTTCATTATCAAAATATTCAAATATAGTTGTCATTAATGAATATTTTATATATTTTTCTAATTTAAATTTTTTAATTTTAAAATTATTTTATAACCACCCCTTTTAAAATTTGTCTATTGAGAAAATTTTATAAAATTGTTACATATTCCGGATTATATGTCAATTGTATTTTGATGATAATATAAAACATTTTAAGTATAAAAATTAAAATTAACATTTGATAAAACATGACCAAAAACAAAAAAAAAGAGCTTTTATCTATAAAATTGAAACTAGAAATAGGGGCTTCTAATGTGGCACCTCTCAGCCATAAGGTAAAATTATAATATGACCTCTTGTCGAAGAGGTCATATTAATTTTACCTATAGTACCATAAGGTAAAATTTGCTTTATGTCCTCTAGATCTCATCATGATCATTGTGGCATAAATTTAATAAAATGTCAGAAATAACCTAGTAATGTATATTTAAATTGTTTTTACTTACGGCTTATTAATATTTTTTTTCAATTTTTTAAATGTAGCAGCTTGTTGAATTAGACAGAATATATAAATTTTATTTGGGGGTTTTGCATAAATACAAACAATTATTATTTTTGGAGGTGAAATATACTGAAATAAAATAAAAATTTAATATAAATACATTTTAAGTGCCAATGACCTCTTAGTCTATTGGTACTAAATTCTTTACGTAACATATTTGTGTCCTGCTAATGAAGGAGGTTCCAATCTCATTTCACACATGATGAGGGCGCGCATAGTTGTGTGGAGGAATTAATTTCAACGTCTATACAAGTCCCTGATGTGCTTGTCTACATTTATCAAGTCCCTGATGTGCTTGTCTACATTTATGAAAAAGATAAAAAAAAAACTTAAAATGTGTTTCAACTCAACCATTATTTTGAGAGAAAGAGTTGAACTTTCAAATTTTTACTTGGAGGGAAATGAGCCACCACTCTCCTTTTGTTAAGATGGTAAAACACATTTTAATAAATATATATATGGTTAACTAAATGTAAATCCAATTAAACTAGTTTAATTTAATTAGTATTTATTAAATCAAACTCAAATTTTAAAAAAAATACAAAGTTTAGATCAAGAAATAATTGAGTTTAAATTTAATTGGTGATCAATTTTTTGCATTTTTTTGTGTTAAATTGTTTATTTTATGAAAGAACAAAAAATCATTGAGTTTAAATTTAATTAATTTTTTTAAATTTGTACGTCTATTTGTTATTTTAACACATATTGTTATATTCTCACTTTGCAATAAGATTTATAATGTATGATTTACACTTTTATATGCCTTTCAGATTTTGCCAAAACCATTTTTTAAATTTATTATGTAATATATATATATATATATTATAATGTAAACAAGCCACCCTACACACACATACAAAATCTTCAGCTATATTTGAAAGAGAGTCAACAATTATTACTACTTGTCTATTGTCATGATGGTCTATCTAATATTGGCATGAAAGCTTAATTTTTTCCAAACCATTTAACATGCATCATTACAATATATATATATATATATATATATATATATATATATATATATATATATATATATAATTAGCCATCTAGTCTCACTGCCCAAACCTTTTTTTAGATATAACCTTAAAAAAGATTATATGAGTCGAATGTAGTTTTCTTTCTTTTCTTGGCTCCTTTGATGTCCGCAGTTGTAGGAGTGCATTACATCTTATAATTGCCTTTTAGTTTTTTTTTTTCTCTATCTACTCTATTTTTTTATTGTCTCTTTATTTTATTGTATATTTGTTATGTTGTTTTTGTTCTCTTGTTGTACTGGGTTTTTCATTTGAAGAAATTAGTGATTTATATATCTACTTTATTAAAAAAATTATAAATATGTAATTGAGAAATCATAAATATTGAAAGATCAAATCAAATATTTTTATTGAAAAATTTAAACTAAATAATTGGATCCAGTTAGAGACATGCATGGTTTTAACCCTCTTTTTAATGTTAATAATAGTTTTACAGATAACCATACCTTATTGCGCTTAGAGAATAATTATCACTGTTTCTCCATGATTGAAAATTTGTGGTGTTTATGTTGTGGATGCATATGTGATTGATATATATGCCACTCCATATATAATGAATAACAGAATTTCATGCTCTGGCTTCTGAGACGAGCAATCATATTTTGTTATATCCCTACAGCATTTGGGAAACCATAGGGTATTTTCTGCACGTGCATAAAATAAAACAGAGAAAATTACTTACATGAAGAGCTTTAGTTAAGTGAAATCTAGACGACTCCTAATCAATATGAAAATTACTAAAAAGCAAGATAAATATATTTAAAACATGATAGAAAGCAATGAAAAGCTTGTACATCTCAACAATAATGCACTCAAGCAAGTGGCAAGAAATTAAAGCATGAACACATGCATGTTGCCATCCTCGTCACCCTTCTTTTAAATGGAAGACGCAAGAAACAACATAAAGTTTTTTTCCTCTCTTTGTCATGGACCATCTTTGTTTTATTGGTTGCGAGTCTTTTAAGAAAAAAGAATCAATTATTTAATTCAACATTAAGGATTCACTTTGCTTCCAAGTGGCCACTCAGAGCCAACTTTGGTGAATTTAGTACAACTCTCTCTCTCTCTCTCTCTCTTAACTTTTGAGAGTGGAGATAGGTGACAAAAAGAACAGCTTTAGGTTGAGATTTGAGGGTAATGAAATGATCCCAAATTCCAATGTAAGAGAGGGAGAAGACCGTGCATGTCCTTCCAAAATGGAGCCTTCTCTGGCTTCAATCTTTCTTTTCTTTGAAGTGAAGGCTTCACTGGACCAAACTTCCTTAGCCACTAAGAACCTGGTTCTTCACAAGCAAGAACACGTGTTTGAAATTTATAAGAAATGTACAAAATATATGTTTAGTTGACGAGCAAATTATATTTACTGTTCAGTTTCATTGACGTTTCAAAAATATATAAAGAGCCTACGGCCAAACTCACCCTTTTTAATAATTTTTGGGAGTATAAATATACTTTTTCTCCCTTCCTTCTTTTGTTACAGTATGCACATGGGAAACAGAAAAGAAATGATTTTTTTTTTTGAAAAGATGGATAAATCACTTCAATTAAAATAAAGAAAAGATACAAACAACCAACAATACATCGTCACTAGGCAAGATAAAAGGAGGCTACAACAAAACCAAGAACCACAAGAAGTGGAACCGCAAAGAAGACACAACCAGAAAATAGCAAAACGAGGCAACACAGCAGCCTCCACCACTCCTCCCCACCGTTACCCCCTAACCAGTGTGTAAACCACGACCACCCTCCAATATCGGTACAGCCCCTGAGCCCTCCACAGACGTACTGTGGAACTCCAAGCTCTGTCTGATAGTCGACGAGTGCTCCTCCAATTTTGATGTAGGACCCTCAGCAGTTGTAGAAATCCAAGTTAATAACATTCGGTCAATCTTTAGGATAAGAGCATGTGCAGAGACAACAGTAGCATTAAACATGCAATCATTTCTAGCCAGCCAAATGTTCCACACAATCGACTTCACCACTAATTCCACAATATCCCTACAATCAGGTCTGACTGAAGATCTCCACCTATCCCAAATCAGGTGCAAGGCACCAGGTGAACCCGGTAGATTGAGTAATCTACCGAAGTGCCACCACACCTGCTTTCCCAAAGAGCAATGCAAGAAGAGATTATCAACCGATTCAATCGCAGCATGACATAGGACACAGGTAGCCGTAGGAAGCCGATTACATCCTCTAGACGCGAGTTTCTTCAGAGTGAGGATCCTATCTTTCCAAGCTAACCAGTTGAAAATATTAATTTTCTTCGGACACATTCTCTTCCAGAAGAACTTTGCCAATGGACAGCGCAGTCCCTCGTCATTAAGAAAAGAGTAGAAGGATTTAACTGAGAAGCAACTATTCCCAGTAAGCCGCCAACTCTTTGCATCTCCAAGCACCCCGCATTGCGACCTCCAGCACTCTCTGTACATCCTCACACCAACATCCTCAGAGAAAGGGTCATGATATAGCAGGGCCGAAAGATCACGCAAGGTACCATTAGGTCGATGCGCTCTACTAAATGCCTCCAGCCACAAGTTCATAGGTGCCCTGCCATCTAGCCAACCATCTTTCCAAAAAAGGGTCTTCTCCCCTGATTTAACATCGTGTAGAATACACCGTCTTAAAGACGGAAGGCTTCTCATAACCCCTTTCCAGAAGAAAGAAATCCTTCCCGTTTGCCTGGGGAACATGTTCCAGCGGGACATACCGTAATTAAATTGTATAACCTCCGCACCACACCAAGAGGTGTCAGTCATGAATTTCCACCACCACTTTCCCAAAAGCGCCTGGTTAAAATTACTTATATCCAAGATGCCCCAACCACCTTGGTCGCGAGCTCGACAGAGGTTATGGCAACCGACAAGTCTACAACTTGGGTGATCAATGTCCGCACCTGACCACAGAAAATCACGACGGATCCGATTGATCTCCTTAATGGTCCAGCATGGTAACCTGAATAACGACATCTAGTATGTGGGTACCGCCATGTGCACCGAGTTAATCAACGTGAGGCGCCCACCAATGGATAAGTGCTTCATTTTCCATGAAGACAATCTCTTCCGAATCTTAGCGATGAGACCCTCCCAGTCTTGTTTCCTTGGCCTCCTCCCTGAGATCGGGATACCCAGATATGTAACAGGTAACATGCCCCTTTCGCAACTTAATGTACCCGCCGCCTCCCTCTCCGGAAGCTTCCCCAAGTCAGAAGTATATAAGCAAGTTTTCAAAAAATTTGTAGCTAAACCAGTCAACCCCTCAAACATCAGTAAAATTATCTTAACGATTTGCAAGTCTTCCAGCCCGCCAGTGGTCAAGACTAGAAGATCATCGGCGTAATGGAGATCACACCTGTTACCAAAATCCCCTAAAGGCACCCCGACCAGAACCTTAGATCGCAATGCATGTTGAAACATGGTACTCAGCACATCCGTGACCAACACAAACAACAAAGGTGACAACGAATCGCCTTGTCATAATCCACTTTTGTAACGCACATACCCATTCGGGATCCATTGACGAGAATAATCGCTTTCGAAGACAACAAAATGCAATTGATCCACCCAATCCACCTATCTCCGAAACCCCTGACTTTCAATAGATCTAAAAGAAAGTCCCAATCGACACGATCAAAAGCCTTATTATAATCAACCTTCAAAATGTGCCCCGACAGCCTTCTCTTGTGGATACTAAAAATAAGTTCCTCCGCTGTTGCAATGTTGTCCAGAATGCATCGCCCTTTAAGGAAAGCGGATTGTTCCTTATCAACTAACAAATTCATCACCTTGCTCAGCCGATTCGCCAACACTTTAGAAATAATTTTCAATGAAGAATTAATCAAACTGATGGGTCCGAAATCCCCCGGGGACTCTGGCGCATCCACTTTAGGTATAAGGGTGATACTAGCCCAATTAATTCTATCCAAGTTGGCGTGATGCCAGTAGAAATCCTCACAAAGTAAGACCACATCCGCACTGACCGTGTCCCAGAACTGCTTAAAAAATGAAGGGGAAAACCATCTAGCATTGGGGCTTTGTCCTCTCCAAGATCAAACACTGCCCTTTTGATTTCCTCGACAGAAAATGGAGCTTCCAACCCGTTGAGGTCCACAACAGTCTTTAACTGAAATAATCTTTGAAAATCGATTCTGAGTCTGGAGGACCGATGGCAACCAAAGTGTTGGTTGAAGTATGCAGCAAACACTTTGCCAATCTCACCCGGATCCACAATCCTAGTGCCTCCCTACATAATTCTAGGAATGAAGTTACGATTCTGCCTGCCATTTGCCACCGCATGGAAGAACTTTGTGTTTTCGTCACCCTCTTTAATCCATGCGTCCTCGACCTTTGTCTCCAATAGATTTCTTCCTGCCTACGAATTTCCTCTAAATTGAAGGAAAGGTCAAGCTCCCTCTGGATCTCCCCCAGGGTTAAGCTTCTAGATTCCTTGGCAATGTCAAGGACCTCCATCTCTTGCATCAATGCTAACTTTTTTAACTTGATTGACCCAAAGCTAAACTTAGACCACTGACGTAAGTGCGTTCTAACCCCAGCCAGTTTCTTAGAAACAATGAATGCCCCATACCCCCTAGGCGTTGTCTCAGCCCACCACTGTTGTACCAACTCCTGAAAGCCTTCAACAGTGATCCACACCTTTTCAAAGCGAAACGGCCTAGGTTTAGATGAGTGGTAACCCACCTCAAGCCTAATCGGTACATGATCCGACCCCAGTCTAGGTAACATCACTTGCATCACTCTAGGGAAACAGTTCGCCCACTCAGCATTAATCAGAAAGCGGTCAAGTTTCACCCAAATCGGGTCCGCTTGACCATTGGTCCACGTAAATCTCCTACCCACAGATGGGGGTTCCTGTAGTTCCAAAATCATGCATTAAAGTGTTGGCACTCCGGATATCGTACCAATTATAGTTACCTGAGGGTTTATCCTCTACATTGAATATCACATTGAAGTCACCACAGATAACCCAAGGAATTCCAGCATCCCCCCTGGTGCCCATCAGTTCCTCCCAGAAAGATACCTTGTGATTCCGCTCCGTCGGTCCATACACGGACGTGCATCTCCATATAAAATTATCCTTCTTCATCACAAACTCTACCGATAGGCTAAATTCCCCTACCTGGACCAGCTTACTAGCCATCATCGCACTATTCCAACCTATAGCAATACCCCCCACCGACCCTTTCGCCGGAACATAGGAAAACTGGTCCAGACAAACCCCCCTATCTCCCTCCATGTAGCTGGGGATATCAACTCAAGTTTTGTTTCTTGCAAGCAGCAAATATCAGCAAAATGAAGACGTAAAAAATCTCTTTGCTGGCCTACCCAGCCCCCTCGCATTCCAATTGATAATATTCATTAATCAACAAATTAGTTCCCGCGACCCCCGGAAGGGGTTACCGTCGTACCCTTACCCGTCGCCATTCGGGACAGTTCTAACGACCATATATGGTTCACACAATCATTCACAGAATCAGAGAATGAAATATCACATGCATCACAATAATTAACAATTTGCATATTAGACCAATCTGAAATAAGCAGCGGTTTAGAGCAAGTACCTTTCGCTCCATCCGCTCCCGCTCCCTTTTTCCTAGTAGACTTGGGTGGTTCTGTCAGGTACCCAGCATCCTCCGTGAAACGGGAAGAAGGTTTTTTTTGCCTTTCACTTTTCCTGGGCCCCACCACTTGCCCCTGTTCCTCAGGGTCATGGCCATCTTGAAGTCCCGGTAAAAGCTTCCTAAGGTTCCTCTTGAATTCCGTGACTGAGTCGACCGACTCATCATCAATCTCCGGAGTTAGGACACTCGTCGTTCTGACATCCAAACCTTCTTCCCCCTCACACATCAACTCATCTCCACTGCGCTCACCCGCATCAATCATGACTACAGCCGGAACAAGAACCCAAACACCCGCAAGAAAATGCCACTTGAAGCCATCTAGAGGTTCCACAGTGGGGGTAGCAGAGTGATCTTTAAAATTAACTTGCTTCAAAATATCGGGGTTGAGGCGCACACTCCCCTCATGATGAACCCCCATCTCAAAACAATGTTTGTCCCCCGTATCAGTAACCTTCCTGGGCCCAAACTAGGCCTACAAACCTGTTTCTGGGCCACTAGAAGGCCCACATAAGACAAGAGTAACGGATCCCCCGGATCCACAGTACAACCAGAATGTGGTCCATGGATCGAAGCAGAAAAAATCCCAGCATTGAGGGCTATAGGATCTTCACAGCCGCTACTCACAAGATTTTGAAGAGCCAGCACATCTCTCCCTCCACTAAGGCCCAATAAATCTAGACCATTACCCCGCTTAACCTGATCCACAACCTGTACCGCACCATCCTTAAACTGATCCACAATAACTTGGTCCACTAGAGCACCCACTATCTTTGATTCACGTGCATAAAGATCCTTAACGTGCACCACACCCTCCTTAATCTGCTCCACGGCAACCTCAGACACACCCAATTGGCCACCCAACGAAACCTTAACCTGCTCCAGCGGATATAAAGCCTCCTTAACCTGCGCCGCACCTTCCTTAACCTGCTCCATATCACGGGACTTCGAATTACTCCCTCCCTCGACACGTATATTAGCCGTACCCTGCACCTTCACCCACTTCATACGCACAGGCCCGCACTCGGGTAACCGAGTCCGCCGAGAACCTGCAGGTCTCCCCAAGTCATCGGACTGCCTATCGGTCCGTCGAGCAGCTTCCGAGACAAGCGGGAAGCTCGCCTCAGCCTCGCCATGGGAGCAGAGCTCAACCACCGCTGGTAAATAGACAGAACCAGACTCTATAAATGGACCGATTGTCACACCTGTCTTCGCCGGAGGAACGACAGTGTCTCGCTGTCTGACATGGGAGCATGGCTAGACCACCGCCTTTCCCTTCTCAATGTCTGGCTCCATTCAGGCCGCCTGCACCACTCTCTCCGCACGCGATTCTCCCCCCGCTGACGCACCAGATGTCCCCTTCTCAGCCTCGAGCACATACCTACCAAGGTCCCTCTGATAAACTGGAGCAACCCCCCGATCGCCGATAAAGAGGACCTGGTATTTCCTCATTCCCATGCTAAAATCTAACTCCAACGGCAGAGTGATACTGGCCCGATGCCTCACCAGCACTGAAATGAAATACTTGTGAGGAAGCTCTGCTTGCGAGAGAGCAACCAGCTCCCCCAATGGGTGGAGAACCTCTACGATGATAGGCCAGCACCAGGCGTGCAGAGGTAAGTTCCATATATGGACCCATTGTCCATCCCCTAATGCTCTCCCGGTAGCTCCCAGCTCTGCCGACCACGGTGAAAGATTAAGTACACAAGGACCATCCTTGGTCACCGCCAAGAAGGTGCCAAGCTGGCAGAGCTCCTTCATCTCCTCCCTGCTACCCATCGGCAGCAAGAAATGACAATCATTCAATGGCGTCACTGGCCCAGCGAGCTCCCGATTGAAGATGGAGGGAAGAACAACCAACAAGCTGGCCTCGTTGACATATCCCTAGCGCAGAGAGAGCACCGCCACCTTTGCAAGGTCTACTCTCAACTTCTCAGACTCAGGTGAGAGCGCAATAGAGAGTGCAAGTTGGCGCTCATGTGGGTCATCTTGCTCTTTGGCTCTATCCTCAAATCACCAGATGCCGGTTGTGCAGGCGAACTTGGAGGTTTATCCATACGTTTAGATCGGACGTGGAGCTTCCTGCGATGCAGGCTTCGTCGTGATTCCATCGGGCATCGAGCAGCCATGTGCCCCACACACGAACATCGAAAACACACCACCTGATGCCGGCAGTCCGCCGTCTTGTGGGTGGTCCTGAAGCAGCGGCCACAATTGAACTCCCTAGGCGACCTCGGCCTCTTCATCCCAGTCATCTTACTTTGCCCAATTGCACCAACACTGTAACTTTTACTAGTCCCCTTCCCCCCTGTATCTCCGCTCCCGATGAAGAAGAACTCGCCGTCTCTGCGTAAGTTAAAGTCTTCTTTCACTGGTTCTGATCCCCATCCAAACCGACCCCCGCTTGTTGAGCTGTATTCGCACGTCTCTTACCGTCACCGCTACCGCCTCCGTCGGGAACACCCCACAGGCTCCTTAGGAGACTCATCCTTTCCTGAAAGAATTTTGATATGTTTAGTACAGAACTGTTAGAAAATTTTCTAACAGTACTGTATTAGTTTATTTCTTTTGAAAATTCCAAAAGGGTTACTAGACATATTTTTTTTTTTTTAGAAAGGCAACAAGCACCGAAACCCAGAGACGAACACGTGGGGGAGCCACGCTCACCACTGAACCATTCCAACGACCATTTGGTCTATTGGCATCGGGTCTCTTTGTAGGGTGTTCGCCTTGAGTGTCGAGCGTGGCTCCCCGAGTTTGATCCCCATCTCGCGCAAGGTGAGGGCACAGTTCGGTGGTGAGTGTGGCTCCCCCACGTGTTCGTCCTTGGGTTCCGGCGCTTGTTGCCTTTCTAGAAGATATGTCTAGTAACCCTTTTGGAATTTTCAAAAGAAATAAACTAGTACAGTACTGTTAGAAAATTTTCAAATCTAATTAGAGTGAACAATTTTTAAGTAGTATTTACTTAACATTTAATTAGTTACCAAAGATAAATTATATGAACACATAAATACACATAATAGATTAGTGATATTTAACAGGGATTTCATAAATGTAAAAATTTCCGACATGCACAAGTAATTAATACTCTCAAACATTCCACCTGTTAGAGCTTAGATTGGTTAATGGGCCATATTGGGCCCATACACAAACCGTTATATTTCTCTATATATATTATTGTACTCTTTTCTTAATTGATATCCAAATTATTTCTCCTATTCTCACATAGTACCAGAGCACTGGGTTAGACCCTAATGGCCACCCAAAACCCTAGCCGCCGCCGCCACTCTAAACCCTAGCCTTCAACTCTCCGCCGCCACCTCTACCACTAGCCACCGCTCATCTCTCGTCGTTCCCGTTGTTCTACGGGCACCTGGTGATGTTCCTCAACCCTCACCATTGATGCCCTTGTCTTGTTGCTGAAGGATTTGTCTTTTCATCGTCATGTCTTCGTCTCGTGGGTTTGGTAACGACTCTTCTTGTGGTGGTCAAGGAGCCAGCTGTGGTGATTCTCGAGGTAGGTTTGTGTGCACCTTTTGTCGACGGACGGGCCACACTGAGAATCATTGTTGGGATAAGCATGGTGGTCCGGTAATGGTCAATACTAGTACAGAGTTGGCCAATCCGTCACCTACTTCTAGTGCTGAACAGTTCGTCACTATCTCTCGGGATGACTTTGCACGGTTCCAGCAGCTACAGGGCATAGTTTCTCATACCATAGTCTCTTCTTCAATTTTCTTAGGTAATGCCTTTCTTGCTTCCAGGGACAGTTCCTGGATTATTGACTCCAGGGCCTCCTCTCACATGAGAGGTACAAAATCTTTTTTTCAAAATCTTTCTCCATCTGTTTTTCAGTCTGTGGCAATTGCCGATTGGCGATCTTGCTTAGTGTCCAAAGAAGGAGTTGTGTAGGCTTCCTCTCAACTTAAACTAACTGATGTTGTTTTTATACCTGATTTTCCTGTCAACTTGCTATCTGTTTCTGCGATCACTAAATAGTTGAATTGTAGTGTTACTTTTTTTCTCTTTTCACTGCACTTTTCAGGATCTGCGGACAGGGAAGAGGATTAGTTTAGGGTGTAATCATGGTGACGGTGTGTATACATTGGTGCGTGATGATATTCCTTGTGGTTTGGCAATTTCTATTTCGGACACCGAGTCATCACTCATATGGCACTGTAGATTGGGTCATCCTTCTCTTAGTCGTCTTTAGCAAGCTTTGCCTTGGATTCGGGTCGAGTCATTTCAATGTGAGTCGTGTCAGTTGGGTAAGCATCATCGCGCTACCTTTAAACGTTCTACTCTAGTGTCCAGTTAGTCGTCATTTGATCTAGTTCGTTGTGATGTTTGGGGACCTTCTAGAGTCGTGTCTATTTCTGGTTATCATTACTATGTTGTATTTGTTGATGATTTTTCTCGAGTGTCATGGGTATATTTGTTAAAAGACCGTCGATCTCTTGTTGATGTCCTTAAAACATTTATTTTGGAAGTACAAAATCAGTTTTCCACTGTTATCAAATGTTTTCGTACTAATAATGCTTTAGAATTTGTATCTTCTGCTGTAAATTCTTTATGTGCGTCCTTTGGGATTATTCATCAAACCACCTGTCCACACACCTCTTAGCAAAATGGGGTTGCTGAACGAAAACATCGTCACATCTTAGATGTTGCACGCACTCGCTTAGTGGTGAGTAATGTCCCTAGGTATTTGTGATCTGATGTTATCTTAACTACAGTATATCTTATTAATCATATGCCTTCTGCACCCCTAAGGGGAGAGGTCCCTCTATGTCGTCTTCTACCTGATACTGAGTTGTTTCGCTTGTCTCCTCGTGTTTTTGGTTGTGTTGGTTTTGCTCAGAGTTTAACTCCTGGTTTGGATAAGTTGTGCCTGCGTGCGCTTAAATGTGTCTTTGTCGAATATTCCCGCACCCAAATTGGATATCGTTTGTACCACCCTACTAGCCGGAAGTACTATATGTCTATAGATGTCACATTTTTTGAGTCTCAATCTTTTTTTGCTAACTCGGGTTCTAACGATTTGTTGACTACGTCGTCTGATATTGTTCTCCCTATTCCTATTTTGGTTACTCCACCTGTGCCTATGCCTAGTGTGACGCCTCCTCTAGTAGATCCAAATGATGGTCGTTTTGGACAAGTTTATCATCACCGCCAACATGTCCACCGCCAGATTCGCCTCCTCTGATTGTCTCCCCGGATGATACGGACCCGTCTCTTGATCTTTCTATTGCCTTTCGCAAAGTTATTCATTCTTGTACCAAACATCTCATCTCACTTTTTGTTTCTTATGATAATCTCCACCCGTCCTTCCGCACATTGCTCTTTTATTGTCTGCTGAGTCGATCCCCATGAACTACCAGGATGCACGTCTGCTTCCACAATGGCAGAAGGCAATGGATGAGGAAATGGATGGGTCTTCTCTATCAAGCACAAATCTGATGGTATAGTTGATGGCTACAAAGCCCGGTTGGTGGCCCGTGGTTTTACTCAAACTTATGGTGTTGATTATGCTGAGACTTTTTCACCGGTTGCTCGTTTGAATTTCATTCGCATTCTAGTGTCGGTAGCTATGAATCAATCATGGGCACTCTGTCAACTCGATGTAAAGAATGCCTTTCTCTACGGAGACTTAGTTGAGACAGTGTTTATGGAGCAACCTCTAGGGTATGTTGCTCAGGAGAAGATGTAGTTTGGCAGCTCAAGAAAGCAATCTATGGTTTGAAACAGAGTTCTCGTGCATGGTTTGAAAAGTTTAGTGTAATTGTAGTTGCAGATGGTTTTCGTAGGTGCAATGTGGATCACTCCGTGTTCTATAAGAACACTTCATTTGGATGTGTTGTACTTGCGGTATATGTCGATGATACCTTGTTGACGGTAGCGATTATCAGGGTATTTAGAGAACTAAGGAGCATTTATTGAAGCATTTCGTTACACGAGACATGGGACGACCCAGATACTTCCTTGGTATTGAGTTTGCATATGCCAAAGGAAAGATGATGCTTTCACAGCGGAATTATGTGTTGGACTTATAGCGGAAGTATGTGTTGGACTTACAACAGAAGTAGGTGCGGATTGATCGGAAAGATGATGCTTTCACAGTGGAAGTATGTGTTGGACTTACTCGAAGAAGTGTTGATTTTTATTACTGCAATCAACTAATGTGAATGTCAAGGTTTTTCTCCGGCCATCTTAATTTTGATAGCAATATTTGAATAAAAAAAACTTTAATCTTATATCAAATATATATAGGATAATCTGATAACATGAGTAGATTGGGACCCATTTTCAATCTCTATGTATTTAGGCTTTAGCAAATTAGTCTTATTAATTTTAATAATTGATCATGCCTTATCCTAAAATTTCAATTTAATCCAAAGATTTAGAGATATTTATATGTGATAATCAAATATAGCATTTTATATATTAGCCTCTTTAACAATAAAATATTCTATATAAGTATGTATGATTAAACCACTAATGATATTGAAATCCCAATATTTAATCACATTGTTAATACGGATTTTTTTTATAAATAAAATAACTTTTTGTCTTTGTGATAATATTTGGTTTAAAAATTCTATAGTGATCCAATTTAATATTCATCAACTACTAATATCCATGATGTTTACTAAAAGTCTTTACCTTAGTGGTCGTTAAACATACCACTTTATCACCTATAGTAATATAACATGGAGCTACCAATAATAAATGTAAAATTATATTTTATTTAATAGGTTGTCAACTGTTTTTAAGTTACAAGGAGCATATAATCATGTTTCAATTTAGTGATTTTTATTATTAATTTGATTTCAACCCAAAAAGAAAATATATAATTAAACATATATAATATAATATCCTTAATAATACATGCAACAAAATAAAAACTATTTTATTATTAAATAATAACTAAATATGGTTTTGCAGCCATGCTGATTTTCAAAATAAATATCTCATTATTCTTACTGTAATAATCTAAATAAAGATTTTTTTTTTGGAATATTATTCTCTATGTTTTCCCTTCAAGCACTCAACTTCAACGTGCTGTATGTGTTTGGGATAATCCGCACCTTTCAAATATAAAGTGGTAGGAATAATTTTTTTATTATAAAATTTAATTAATTAAAATATGTATTAGTTTAATAAACAATTAGTGATGGTATTAGCAACCTAAGCAATCTCGAAGATTTCCACTAACATTATTGGTTTATTTTCTTTTTCTTCATTCAACTTGAATCACATGAGTTTTCATATTTTAATACTTAGTTTTAGATTTTATGGGAACAATTTAGTCTCATAGGGGTTGACTGTGATACCAAATTCTTTCATGTAGTGGCTAAAAATTACCGTAACCACAACCATACCCCGCTTATCTCTTAACAATACCTGGATTAAGGGGAATAATAATATTGGTTCGGCCTTTACCACCACTTTCGCAAGTAGTTTAGTTGAAAACATGATTTTTTATTCAAAATTAATTGGTCAAGGTTATTTTCATGCAAAACTGAAGTTGACCTCTAATCAGTTGAGGCAGCATTCTCTTTAGTCAAAATCGAGTGAATGACTTTTGAGCTTGGTCTTAATAAGGCTCCTAGTCCTAATGACTTCCCACTTTTCTTCTTTTAAGATAACTAGACCGTCGTCCAAGGCAACTTTCTCAAACTATATAATGAATTATTTTAATAATGGTTACTCTAACTTGAAACGTATAAGTTGCTAAGGTGGCGTTTGGTTGGATGTAATTCTAAATACAGTAGATTTTTAGTTACAATGTAATTGGAAATACTTGATTTTCAAAATACAGTGCAGTCAAATCTTGTGTTTGGTTGGGTGTAACTAGAATTACTGTACTATAAAATTTTTTATTTGTTTAGAATGATTTGTAAATCTGGAATTTGAAAACACATGTGTAGAAGTATATGTATATGTGTGTATATGCATATCTATGTACATGTATATCAGTATATATATATATCTATATAAGTATATGTATATGTGCACATATGAATATATGCATATATATATATACATATATGTATATGAGTATATGTATATGTAAACATACTATGTATAGGTATATGTATATGTGTGTGTATGCATATGTATATATGTATGTGTAGAGTGTACACATGTATATATATGTAAATGTATATATGTATATGTAAACATGCCTATATATGTATGTTTATATAAAATATATATGTATATGTATATATATACATATAAGTATATATATGTGTGCATATATATATATATGTGTGTGTGTGTATAAGTATATGTTTGTGTGTGTATATGCATATGCATATGTGTATGTGTATGTGTATATGTGTATATATATATATATATGTATATATATATATATATATATATATATATATATATATATATATATATATATATATATATATATATATATATATATATATATGTGTGTGTGTACACACATATATATATATATACATCACCTAAGAATTTTCAACTCTCGGGATTTCGACTCACGCCCAATTTGAGCGTAAAATCAAATCTTCTATTTGATGTAATTTGAGTTATATGGGTTTTTAAAATCATGTGAACCAAACACTGAATTTTTAAAAACCAAGTAACTCAAGTTACATGTAATTTCAAATTCCTTCAAAGAAAACACTACCTAAGATGGATTCACTACTAAAGAGTGAATCCATCTTAGGTATTAGGACTTATTATCAGTTATCTTACTACCCAAGGTTTTGGTCCCTGTTAGATTGGTTAGATTTGAACCATTCCCTACACTTCTCTTGCAAACATACTGGCAAATGGATCTTGGCATGGCTATATTAAATATAAAAGGGAGTTGAGACAGAGAGACCCTTTTTCACCCCTCTTGTTTACTTTCAAAGTAGATTTCCTATGTGTTATATTTACTCTCTCAACTTGGGGCCCTCCATGGGGTATCCTTTGGCTAGTAGGGTAAAATATACCTATAATAAGAAAAATAGAACTCAAAAAGGAACAAACTTGTATGTGTCCACCTAATACTAAGAAACTCCCACTACATTTCCAATACACCATCATAAGTCGCAACTTGCCAAGTAAAAGAATTACTATGAATCCTAAACCTCTCCTCCACACTTAAATCATGCATTGTCCTCAATGTGTGTAAAAGATCAATATACAAGACAATGTAAACAAAGGATAGGAGGGAAGTGGAAAATGAGTACTTTCCCAGTTCATATACGAAAGTTTATTGATTCTTGAACCAGGTTTAGTGTATCTGTTGAAGTGCCCAAGCAGTGAGGTTCACTCAAGGTTAAGAAAATACCTAGTAAGCATCTCCTTTACAATTGAGGATGGTGGGTGTTGTGATTAAGCTCTTGTGAATACAAGGGAAGACATTAAAGCTCAACAAAATAAAAGTAACAATTTAGAAAATAAAACTTCACTAATAAGTCGCAAAATAAGTACAAACTTAACAGGGCCAACCCTTGCCAATAATGAGAAACACAAAGACAAAATGAAAAGAAAATACAAAATGAAAGCAAATAAAATCAATGCTCTGCTGCATTTGATGGTGCTGAATCTGAAGGAGGATGCGGAGTTAGAGGAGGTGTTGACACCGGTGGGGGAGGGACAAAGTGGCTCAGTAAATCCAAAGCTCGGTCTATGTCAGTCTCCAGGTGTACCTGGGTCACTAGAATGACCTACTTCCTTTGTTTTGGTGAGTGTTCTTTAGATTTCTTCCTGGTTTCTTCACCGTTTATTTGTCGAATTCTGAGAGCCTTGTGTCCTCTCTTTTCTACCTAAAAAATTTGGTGAACTTTGATTCATATTGTTTGTTTTGATAAAACTTTGGTTAATCTTGCTATAAATCAATTGAAATGCATGTCTTCATGTTTCATTACCATTTTAGAACAATTTTTGTGGAAAATAGGATAGCAATCTTGGTTTTCTAAAATTCGGGTTTCAGGGAATATGATTTTCTTGAAGCATTGGCGTTCTTATAGGAAGCAAGGCTGTGTTCTCACTGTTTGTGTTGTAAATTTTCATTGAATAGACTGTTTTTCCTAGAGATTATGCCTAGGTAGAATTCTCGCTTCGGGGATACTGAGCGGACCCTTCGTTTAGCACACAGATCCACTAAGAGAGGTACACGCGCCTTTCCAACCGATGGTTTGGCATGTCGCGTGAGATCGATTAGGAGGTCTACAAGAGACCGGCCTTGAGGGGGAGATGCAGCACCTACTGGGATAGCTACTAGGCACTGGTGCCTAGCGCCAGTTATTTCAGACCACCGACACCACTTTTGAGCAGTTGACGTTGGAGGTCTTGGCCACATTCGAGCTATGACGTGGCATGGTGAGTTTCCATAGCATCGATTCTGTCCAGTTTTAGGTGGGAATATAAGCTAAATAGGTTGTAATTCGGCTGACAACCTGTACTTGGACCTCTTTGAAATGTGATAGTCAGACATTAGTGACAACAGTTGAGTGTCCATGATGGTAATCGGAAAGAAAATTGCCAATAAATTATGTTTCATGATGGCCAAGAATACAGAAAAACATAACAAAGTTTAAAATATAATCTGGAATTAACAATATATTGTGCATTAGAATGTTTCTTCCTTGGGAAGGAGCTTATTCAATATGATAGTGGCATTCTTGTAATAAATGAGAGTACACTGATAGGAGCTCTCTCTAAAACTTCCACTATTTGGTTGTATTTGTGATAATATATACCCCTTACTAACCCGCGCCCATCCGCTTAATATTACACGGATGGCCGCCCCCATTCATATTGTCACGTGTCAGATGATAATTAGTTATTCCAAACTAAAGAAAAGCTGGAAGGGCAATTATTAGTGCAGTTACCACATGTTTCGCATTATGCCCTTCATTCAAAATAAAGATCCAGGCAACTCAAAACCCCTGCATATGTAGTGGGGCCCTTATTATATGTTCCTTCACATGGGGCATATTGATTGCAACATTCAAAAGAAAGTAACCACCTCAGGAGTGGTGCCCACTCGAATTGAAAATTATAGAATATAGCCATTGGAAGTAGGCTAGGGCAATAACAAAGGAACATGAAGCTTCCGATGCACACCAACAAATAGTGTGAATCCTATGTGTATAAATGCATCATTCCCCGATGCCCAGAGAACTTTATGGGGATACCCAAAAACCCTTACAGACCGTAACCTCCATGGGATGTAACATAGGTTCCTTACAGGCGCATCACGCCTGTAAGGCAAGGCCGTAAGACCAATTTAGAGAACTTTACGGGCTACAATGTAAAGGCTCTTATGGATGTAACCTAGGTTGCAAAGGAGATGTACCCTTACAGGGCTAACCTTACTAGCATAAGCACCCCATAATTGTTAATACAGAGAGACTTATAGTTGAGGCTTACACCCTTAAGCCGCCTGTAATCTCTCTGGGTTTAAGTGCCTCCGGCGACTTTTGATCTTCATTTCTATTTTTCTCTTGCAGAATCTTGGTTTCCGGTGAGCTTTACTCCCATTTTACTCTCCTCGCTTTCCTCTTTTGTTTTTGAGTGTCTAGAATGGGTTTGGACACAGTTTTCTCGCATCTCACAGGCTGGTTTTCATTTCCCTCTTCTTTGCTCAAAGGTACCATCTTTTCGGTGATTTTTGTGATAAATGTTTGGTTTAATTCATTGAAATGATTGTATGAATGTTTAGGAATGAATAGAATTGAGTTTGAATGCATGTTTTGTAAAATTTTTAGCTCCATTGTATAGGGGGGTTCTTATGGCTTAAGCCTAAGGCTTATGGCAGTAAGGCTTGCCGTAAAGGTCAGTTTCCCCAAGGATGCCTGTAAGCAGGCCGTAAGCCTTTCTGATTGAAGAAAATTATCATACTTTAAAGCTAAAACTTCATATTTTCTTGTGCATGATAACTAGAGCAATGAAGACCGTTTTCGAGCCGGGGAAGAGGAAACAACCCAAGGCATCTACCTCGGGTCCAACTACCATGGATGTTTCAAAACCCCTGGTCCCATCAACCCCCACATTTTTGTATTCTAGCTTCTGAGAGAGGTTTACTTGCTTGAAGATGAAACACTTTAGCTAGTCCTGTACAATGGAATTGCCTTTTCTCATTCAGTTGGGGCTCGAAGAGGTCCTTGGGATGATGTAGACCGGCGGCTGGAATCGGCTCTTCTCTTTCAAGGAGCAGGTGTACCGAGATACCACATTCGAGGTCCTCAGTACATTTAAGCTAGATAGGGGGTTGGTAGGTTTTGACCTACTGGCCGTGAACAGATTCCAACTGTTTGATGAGCAACGGACAATGAGCTACATAGATTTTGCTTTGCTATTGGGTTATATGGCATGGACTTCACCAGCACCCCACAGTACGAGAAACTCCTCATCGATTTCCCACCAGGCATCACACCTAAGGGAGTGTGGCAACACTTAAGCTGCAGGAGGAGCTACGAGCTAGGCCTTACCAAGGCATCATTTCTTACACACCCAGTGACAGGACACAACAACATTGCAACTTCATTGTTCTTATCCTAAACTTGTCGAAAGTTCCATCTTGTGAGGCATGAATGCACTACTTGTAGCCCTTTTCCACACAACGGATGACCACACTCACCTTGCTATTCTTGATGTAGGTGAAATCAAAATTTTGTGATATAGTAAAATCCACAAACTTCTACTTGAAATGCATGTAATCACTAAAAGTTATGCCAAAATCAAGAATAATGGGTGACAAACACTAGAGAGAATAGTGCGCAGAGATCGACTCAGCTAGGCCTTGTACGTTAACACTACTTAGGTGCCAAGCCTCATGGTTTCATTTCCACTAGCTCTACCAAAGGTAAATAGAGATTAAACATTTTGGGGTAACAAACATGTGAAAACATGCGTACTTTGCCAAAGCCTTGAAGGAGGAAGTGAAGCTATCCAAATGCAAATGATAACCTCTATTGCACACATTGCCAAATCATTGACCAAGTCAACAACGATGATAGAATCCATAGAATGTTAATGCATAGCCATTGTGACCAACCACCAAGTCCAAAGGCTGATGGTTATGTTAACCACCTGCACAGACCTCACCAAAACCCTATACAAAGTCAATAATGATGGCAACATCCACAAACCATCAGTGCAAGGTCATTGTGGGTAATCTCGAAGTCTAAACGGGTGATGGTTGCACTGACCATTTGCATGGACCTCATTAAACCTCTAGATGAACTCAACAATAATAGTAATACCTAGTGACCAAAGGTGCATAGCCATTGTAGCCAATCACCAAGTCCGAATAATTGATGGATATGCTAAGCTTGTGTATATTATTCGCTAAACCCCTAAATGAAGTCAACAACAATGACAACATCCAAGACCGGGGGTGATGCACTCTCCACAAGTGTACAGATTGTAACAAGTAATAAAGTGGTACCCTGTGAGGGATATGATTGTCAAACCATAGGGACTAGACTTCTAATACTAATTGCTATTTTAATCTCTAGTAGGTCAAGAATTGGTTGGTAAGAAGAATAACTAAACTGATTAAAAGACTAAAATGATGGAATTATCAGGCAGAGTAGGATCGAGTTTTCAACAACAAGAGAACAATGGCTCGGGACAATCCCTATATGCTTTAGTGTACTGACTTGCTTCTAATGCTTACCACGTACATAATAAGATTCTTGCGGGTGCTCAAAAGTAATGATGCATCTATGGCTCTCAAATATGCTAAGTTTCGCAGGTGTAACTACGGGCTTCATATGCGCCGAGTTTTGCAATTACACAAGGCAATCACAACTACAATAATCCACACATACCAAGTTTTACACAACTACTTATGCAAATTAAGCATGCTAAGTTATGCAATACATGAATAAACACAAGAATGCATCATAATTCCATAAATATTAATAACAAGTAGTCAAAGTACATTAAGTAACATAGTTCAACATCTTGGGGCACCATGGAATGGTTAGCCCCTCATGAATTCATACATCTTAGAAGAAGAAATGAATGCACGAAGGTGAGAAATCATGACTTCCCCCTTTTACAAATTCTCCTTAGTTGTGCTTCACAAGCTTCATGGATGAGCTAACTTCACTTCTCTAGTGCCTCTAACTTGAACTTGATCCCTTTAGATGGTGTGGTGAAGGTTGATCATCATCTTCCTTAGTCCTCTCCAAGTGGGGAAGAATACTTTCCAAACAAAAGATTTTCCTGAAAATCAAGATCTGGGAGTTAAAAAGGAATTTCTGGGCTCTTCACAGTTTAAGCATGGTCATGCTTTGACCATGCTCTTTCTTGAGGAATATGAGAGAATCAGCTAAGTGTAATCCAAAGAAAATCATGGGGAGAGCACGATTATGCTCTTCCTATGCTTAGCTAGAGCAGGCCCGTGTAAGGGGTACAAAAAGCGTGCTTCCTATGTAACTCCATTTCAGTAATAATCAAGGGAAGGAAGCGCGCCAGTCCTCTGACTGTGCTCCCCTTAGAAGCACCCCCATGCTTCGTCAACTACTTAGGCTTCTTCATTCAACAATAATCACGGGGACAGAGCACGGTCATGCTCTGCCCATGCTTGGCTTGGACATTTAGAAATATCTACATGTTTTGGTTGTTTTTATCCTTGATTTCACTCCTAATTGCTTTGAACCCTAAATTCCTGTACCATGAACAAACATACCCAGAATAGCATTGTATATATCCAAAAAGTGCTAAAATACAAACAAAAATATGAATTGGGAGTAAGTAAAACATGATATAAATTGCACTCATCAGGTGGTGCATAGCCGTTGTGGCTAATCACAAAGTCTAAATGGCTATTGGTTGTGGTGACCTCCTGCGCCGATCTTGCCAAAGCATTGGAAGGAGACTACAACAATGATATAATCTAAACAATTATGCCAACCTCATATGCAAGCTTGCCAAAACCCTATAAGAAGCAACAATGAAGGCAACCTCCACATTCAATCAACTATGATAGGCAAGTGAATCATCTACAAGAGAAAGATAAAAAATGGATTGAAAGCACAGATCTAAAACCACATATTGTTAAGCAATGTGTTTTGGCTTAAACATGTTGTATAGCCTCATTCTTTTACAGGTAATGCCGAATATGCCCATCATGGGCCTTGGTTTTCAATATTATTATTATTATTATTATTATTATTATTATTATGTTGAGAGAAGAGCTAGCAATTCTTTACCAAAGAAGACATCAAGCGAATGCTGGCTTTATTTCTGTTTAGAGTGTTTAACTTAATCTTCATGCATTGGTTAAACAACTTGCATTAATGGTTATCTCCATTGGCTTTGGTTATAATTTATTGCAAGGTTCGAGCCACTCTTTCAGTTGGATTCCGTGAAGTTTCTGCCTTTGTTATTAACTTATTTATTGCTGCTTCTTTTCATATTCCCATAGCACAGTTTTAAATTTAATTCCTCTTTCTTTTCTTTGGTTTCAGTGACCAATCAAGTTTTAAATTCTAGTTCATATATATCCTTTCAAATCTAAGAAATTATATATTACATATAAAACTTGAGGATCACCACATTAGAAGAGTGGTAAGTTTTTAATTTTTTTGCCAAAACTTAATGCTGAAAATACAACCAACGTAGAGCAAAAACAAACTACAACAACTAAAAAGATGAAAAAACAAAAGCCAGCTTGCTTTGGGGTCATTTGGCATTGTTGTCAATTACTTTTTTTGTTTTCAATTTCACGTTTTGAAAACAAAACTAAGTAAACATGTTTAGCACATTATTTTGTTTTCAAAAATTTTGTTAACAATCCTCATATTTCCAAAAAAACAGGAAACAACAATTTTATGTTTTCAATTTTTTTGGAAACGTTTCCAAAACTCTTCCTCCCACCATGAAACCCTTCCTTTTATACTCCTATTCTACTCTCTCTCTCTCTCTCTCTCTCTCCTTTTAATTTTTATTTTTTATTTTTATAAAAAATATCACCGTTTTTTTACAAATTAATACTAATAATTTTAAAAATATATATTTTTACGAAAAATATTTATAAAAATTTATTATTTTGGCTTGATATTTTACAAATTAGTTTTTATAGTATAAAAAATTATATTTTTAGAAATTATTTGTGAAAATTATTGTTTGACCCTTGATTTTTATAAACGAAGATATAATATATAATATATATATATTGAAAAACTATTTGTAAAAATCTATTGTTTGAGTTATTGACTTCTTACTTGATCTCAAAAAAAAAATATGACTTTGTCTCTATATTGCCCCTCCTCTCTCTTTATTTATTTATTTTTTAATCAGATAGATCTAATTTTAGTATATATATATATATATTACATTTTTTAAGACAATCATCAAAATATTTTTTAGTTTCAAATGGTGCAATTTTTATGAGATATTTTTTTACATATACAATACCAGTCTATGTTATTAATTTTATTTAAAAATATAATCAAGTAAACTAATATGAAAATAAAGTTGTTTAAAAAAACTTTAAAACTATGAATTTGAAGAAAAAAGGATAAAAAAAGGCGTTATGATAATTTTATGCTAACCAAATATGTTTTTGTTTACAGTTTTTTTTAAATACACAACAGTTAGTTTATCCAAACATATTTTTGTTTTCAAAAAATTGAAAATAAAATGAAAAGAAAGAAAAAACAAACAAAAATGAAAAAAAAAACATAAACGATGCCAAAAGACCCATGTTTATCTAGTAAGGCTAGGGAAATCCATGCCTCCGTCAAGTGAGAGACCAAGGTTCACTCTAGCTTAAGAGGCCAACTTGTCAGTAAAACCATTTTGACCTCTATGTATATGGCCAATCATTGCTTCCAGCATTCGATCAAGCAAAAGTTTTATACGTTGGAGAGTGGGTTTCAATCTCCAATCGGTAATGTGTTATCTTTCCCAATAACTTCTATAAGTATTTGGCAATCCACCAATATACTTACAACCTTGATGTTCCTCTCTTGACACACCTCCAACACCATATGCATGATTTCTACTACAGCATGCAGACTTGAGCTGCAAATCGTAGCATTAAAACCATCCATTATGATTCTCATTAGTAAGAACAATCTTATCCCACTAACTTCTGTGCCATTTTTAAAAGACCCATCATACATTAAAATTATATTAAGAAATTTCAAGGGTTGTGAAGGTTACTCCTTAATAGCTTTAAGTTGTCTCCTTGAATAATCCACTACTATTCTAATCACATTTTCTGTAATTCTCTCAAAGTCTGGCCTTATATTTTAGAAGTTAAATTTACATAGTGAGCTCCATCATACCCAGATGTAGGTTGCAATAGAATTTTTCAGTGTATCATATGCTATTTGCGATTGGAACCTTTTGTCACGGTCTATCCTGTAAGACCGGAATGCGATAACTGTCGTGGTAATCTGAGGAGGGATACACACACACACCACTTAACCCTTGAGTTACTGCAAGGCAAACAAAACCCTAGATTTCAACAATCTTGAACACAAAATCATAAATATGGAATATCAAAAGATATATAGTACGATGATACAAAGAGGAAGAAATAAAATCATCAACAAGACAATGAGGTCCGAAGAGTCATACAAATCACAACATAACAAGGTTTTTCAAGAAAATAGACAAGTATGCAACAATACAAGGTTTCAAGAACCAAAAGCACTAGTGGATCTATATACCTTACACAATGCAACATGCTCAAAGACACACATACACAATACTGGAAATAAAAATAGATGACAAGAGGATACCCAACACTCCGCCTCACCACAACGCCACTAGACGCTAAAGCCTGGAAGGAAGAGAGAGGGTGAGTAATTAAAGTCACTTACTTAATGGGTTAAGACATTTCCAAAAGAATATCAAAACAAACCAATAATTTCCAATAGCCAAGCTTTTGTAATAAAACACATAGTCTTCAAACATTCCAACATTTAAAACAATATATAAATATAGGAAGTGAAACCACATTATTCAAAACCAAAATATAGGCCTTCACAAGTATATTCATAGCCTCAAAGAATTTCAAATTATGTGGAACAAATATATGCACATAAGTCTCATAACGAGTATGAACACCAACTTGATCAAATGAAATTCCCAACCTTCACAAATAACCATTTGGTATAAAATGAGTTTTAAAAGCGTTAATACATAAAACTTATCATCAAACCACTTTTTTCCAAAGAGTATACAAGAGATCGTATCTCAAAGATTTCATTTGCATGAAAACATAATATTTCTAAAATGCGAAGTTTGCAACTGGATCAAATGATCAATGGTCTAGAAAACCTCTCTAAACTCTAGTCGTGGCAGCGGCTAAATTCAGAGCGGTCAAGATACTCGTGCCCCTGATGTTGACCAGCCGAGATGGTTGTGGTGACTCTGGGTTCTCTGTGAAATACCATTTTGGGGATTTTATGTGTTTCCCGAAAGAGGGAACCATAAATGGAACCCTTCACGCCCCTTCTACAAGATGGCCATAAGTGTTCCCCCCCTCACCGCAATAGGTTTGGGCTAAAGCAATAGTTACCATCAAAACCACCTTGTCAAGAACATGAAGACCGTAGCCCACCACTTTCATGGATATGTTCAAGACCTGTAGGTGTCCAAGTAATACAATTCATGGATATCTCATCATAGGGTTCATATCCATGACAAACATTTATATATCGGAATGAAAACTATTTTCACATGTACCGATGCTAAAAGCATGTTAAAGCATACAAAGTTTCACAAATCATTTCAACTCTAATATATGAGTATAGTCATAAAAAAATTTAATCAAATATCCAGAGTTTAATATGAGTATAGTCATAAAATATCCTTTCCAAACCGGTGAAAATACCAATTTAATATAATAATGTAATGAAATACTTTCAAATCAACCGATGAAGACCTTTAAATAATATTCTACTAGAAATGTGCAACCAACTTAATCCACTCACAACTTAGGCGATTAAAGACCATGAACATGCTACTCCTCCGCTGGCTCCATACTTAGAGATGAGCTCTCACCACCTACCCAAACACACACACCTACAACTAAGCAAGGAAATAAGCAAAAGAAATCACAAATGAAACCCTAAGTCTAAGAATGCAATGCAACCCTAAACGAGGGCTAAGGTTGGCTCAAAACTAGGTTCAAGGATTTCCAAAGAGCTCCTAAGGGTTCTTGGCTTCAACCCAAACCAAGGAAGCAAGGAAGTGAAGGAGAATATCAGTGCTATATAGTATAGCTACAGTAATCCTGATTTCAAAGAAGAAGAAGGTCTATGGATTCAACAAGATTGAAGGAATACAAGGAAATATATACACTCCTCTCATGCGTCTAATGCTCACCATGCAAGAAGGAGATTTTAATCCGTCTATTTACTATGTGGGAATCAGTATTAGAGGTATTAGAGAATGTATGTAATGATGGGAATGCCGCTGAACAAAGAGGCATAACATCAGGTTTGATACAAAGGATGGAGAGTTTTGAATTTATATTTATCTTGCATTTGATGGTCAAAGTATTGGGATTAACTAATGACTTGTCAAATGCCTTGTAGCTGAAAGATCAAAACATTGTTAATGCACTGGGGTTGATAGTGCTGTAAAAGACTTGAGCGAAAATGGATGGGGTGCATTTTTAGTAGAAGTCAGGAGCTTTTGTGTTGCAATGTCAGTTTCAGTGCCCAATATGGAAGATAGTATGTCAGTTCAAGGTCGTTGAGGACGTGGAGGGCAATTGGTTACTTATTACCATCATTATCATGCGGAGATCTTTATTGCTGTGATTAATTTACTTATTGCTAAGATGAATACCGGTTTAGTGAAATTTCTACAGAGTTATTAAGATGCACTGCTTGTCTTGATCCAAGAAACTCTTTTTCGAAATTTGATCATGGTATGCATGTTCGACTTGCTCAGATTTACTTTGATGATTTCTCCACATCTGATCATCTTATCTTGAAAGAGCAACTTTGCATATATATTCTTGATGTGAGAAAAAATTCTGATTTTTCAAGTTGCCATGATCTTGCAAGTCTTGCTATGAAAATGGTTCAAACTGATAAGCATTTCACTTTTCGATTGGTTTATCACCTTATTGAATTGTCGTTGATCTTACCGGTGGCAACAGCAACAGTTGAAAAAACGTTCTCAGCAATGAATATCATCAAAACAGATTTGCGAAACAAAATAAGCGATGAATGATTGAACATTATGACGGTATGTTATATTGAGTGAGAAATGTTTGCTAAAATTGATGAAGAAATAATATTGCAATGTTTTCAAAACATGCAAAATCAAAGAATTCAGTTCCCTCCTAGCAGTCATTAGTGGTATTTTTATTTTGTATTTTAAAATATTATTTCTAGTGTATTATTTCGAATTTTTAATTTAAAAAAAATTTTGTTATTTGAATTTTTATTATTTATTTTAATTTGTAGCTCGTCCTCCCCCTCTTTGTGATTTCTGGCTCCTCTGATTGGCTATAAGTTTTTTAACTGAAGAGGACGCGCAAATAAAGATGGTCAGTTGTGAAAATGAGAATAATAGATAATGTTATGAAAATATTTTCCAAACATGTATAATGGACGTAATTATTTGAGTTAGCTTTATGTTTTCTTGCATACAAGGTACTCTTGGAAACTGAAATAATTGTTGATAGGTGATATCTAAACAACTTTATTCATCTTAGCATAGCTATTTCAAAAGCAGGAATAATATTTTTGCAGAATAAAAGTAGATAACGTTGAAAATGTTTATTTTCTTTTTTTTATATATATTTTTTTATAAATTATCTTATATATATATAAGTTTCAACGTTACATATGCTTAATGCAACAGTTACAAATGGACGACACAAAAGTGTAACACATATTTCATACAACTAAATATGTTTATTAGTTTTTGAATAAAGTGGATAAACCACAAATTTATTGAAAAGGAGCAAACTGAAAACAACAAAGTACAAAAGAAAGTACAACAAGCATAGGAGCTAAGAGTCCATTATCCTCACCAGTGATGAGAATAACAGAATACAAGGAAAGCAAAAAGAAAGATAAAAGAGGAGCAATCTGAAGCCGGCGAAGTCAACCATATAGAGGCACATGCCAGCTCAGAGGAGGAGGAAACGGACTACTCCTGAATCTGATCGGGCGCCCGATCACCGGTGCAGACAGAGGATCTGGAACTGAGGAAGTTTAAGGAACGCTTGATCTTCTGAGAACCCTCCGAGTCAATCAAAGAGTGGGAGTCAGAATCTGCAGTAATCCAAGAAAGAATCATATTAGCCGTATTATAAATTGTAACAGAAGTTTGTGAACATTTTTGGTTAAAAATACGGTTGTTGCGTTCCAGCCAGATATTCCAGAAGATGGCTCGGGAACAGAGGTCCCAGATATTTCTGAGGGAAGAATTAATAGAGGGAATCCAATTGGTCCAAATGTTATATACTGAGGAGGGTAGAATTTCGGTATCGAATAAACATTTGAAGAATGACCAAATTCGCTCAGCGTAGATACAGTGTAAGAAAAGGTGGTCCACTGATTCAGTGTTATTATGGCAAAGGGTACAAGTGTCAGTGGCAGAAGGGTTGCATCCTTTTTTGAATAGGTTCTCAAGAGTTAGAATTTTGTTATCCCAGGCAAGCCAACAGAATAAGGTGATTTTGCTAGGAGTCTTAGTTTTCCAGAAATTGGGATAAAGTTGATTACGAAGTCCTCCATCAATTAGAAAATTGTAAAAAGATTTGACTGTGAAAGTTCCATTCTTTTCTAATGACCAGAAGTAAGAGTCATCATTATCATTGGAACAATCCGGTAAAGAATTTAGAAGTCTGATGATATCATTTGTAGTGGCTGATCTAAAGAGATTACCCTGGGAGTTGATAATAAGAATAAATTGTTTTAAGGTAATCCAAGGGTAAGGACAGTCCAGAAAGAGAGAATCATAAACGTTTCTAGGTGACCTGCCCTCTAACCATCTATCAAACCAGAATAGAGTTTTTTCACCATTGCCAATTGATTTGGTTAGGCAGGAACGGAATGAATGAAGTATGGTATTAATTCCCGCCCAAAAGAACGATTTATTTCTGGGGGGTTGTGAGAAAAGAAAGGTTGGGGAGTCACTGTAAAAATAATTGGCTTTAATGATCATGGACCAGCATGAATCTGGTGCAGTAATGAATTTCCACCACCATTTGCCAAGTAAGGCTTTATTGAATTCCTGAAGATTAAGGATGCCCCAGCCACCCATGCTTCTGGGTCGACAAATTCTGTTCCAAGCAATTAATCTTAACCCCTTAGATCCCAGGTCCGGGCCTTTCCAAAGAAAGTCTCTCCTGATTTTGTCAATATCATGTATGACCCAGGTAGGAAGTTTGAAAACTGACATCCAATAAACTGGGATGGAAGATAACACAGAGTTGATAAGAGTTAAGCGACCCCCCAAAGAGAGGTAAATTGCTTTCCATTGAGTGAGCCGAGACCGAACAGAATCAATCAGCATCGCCCAGTCAGCTCTTCTAGGGCGTTTACCAGAGAGGGGTACCCCTAGGTAAGTGATGGGGAGACAATCTCTATTACAATTAAGAATTCTTGCAGAGGAGGGATTCGGTTGAAAACCGAAAAAGGTGGAGTAAAGACAGCTTTTTGAGAAGTTGATAGAGAGACCGGAGCAGCCTTCAAATAGGTAAAGAATTAATTTAACAATTTTAAGGTCTTCATGTCCACCCCCCGAGAAAATGATAAGATCATCAGCATATTGTAAATGGCAAATGCTGTTAGAATAGTCAAGTTGTACCCCAATCAGAACTTTGGAGTGAATCGCGTGATAGAACATTGCACTAAGGGTATCAGCCGCTAAGGCAAAAAGAAGAGGAGAGAGAGGATCACCTTGTCTTAGGCCTCTTTTGCAGCGAATGTAACCCTGAGTAGTACCATTAATGAGAATTTGAGTTTTGGCAGATTTGAGAATAGTGTGTATCCATGAGATCCAACGATTACCAAAGCCTCTAGCTTCAAGAATCTCAAGTAGAAAATTCCAGTCCAAGGAGTCAAAGGCTTTAGCGAAATCGACTTTAAGAGCGTAGCCGAGAATTTTCCTTTTTTGAAGATTGAAAATCACTTCCTGAGCAGCAATAATATTATCAGCGATACATCTACTCTTAATGAATCCGGATTGAGAATAATCCACTAATAAGCCAACCTTTTGGCTTAATCTAGATGCAAGGATTTTGGAATATGTTTATTAGTTTGTCTTCTTTTATTGCATTTTATCAGCATCCATTTTCAGTGAACTGTTTTGGTGTAATTCTAGTTGGGATTGTGTTGTATTTTTATTTTATTAAAAATTATGGTTTATTAATTTTTTTTTTAAAAATTCTTGCTCGAGGACAAGAGATAAAAAGGCTGAGATCAGATAAGGTGCTGCTTTTTTACCCTCTTACAGGGGCCAAATTAAAAAGCATAGAACGAATCTAGTGGTCACCGCTATTGAGATTCCAACATGTTTACAGTTGAAACATGTTTACAACAACAACAATAATAATAGATAGTTAGGAAACAACTCATTTTATCTACAACATGTTTCAACTGTTTACCTCCATGTATGTATGGATTGAGTTTCTCAAAAGCAAATAAAACTCTAACTGCATATGTTTCTTCAATATGCATACATAAGATCAATGATTTTGACTTTAATTTGAGTAATTATTTCATTAGAATTGCTCATTATAAGCAACTTAAAAACACGTCCTAAGCAAACCATTCACAAAGATCACTGCCACAAGGGACTATAATAAACAGGCTCTGTAGAACCCTCCCCATAAAACAAAGAAGAAGAAGATGACACTCTTTGATCGCCTAAGTGATCAACCATCCCACCATCATCCATGCATGCATCTAGGTACCACTCCCCAATATCATGATCACTTGAAGACTCATAAGGCCCCATCTCCATCCAACTCAAGGAACAACCATCACTGCTAACATCACCTACAAATATATCATCCATCCCACAACTCTCACTATTAACTTCATTAGAAACAATGGAACCATTATCACCATTGCCAACTACATGGTTAATCTCTGCTTCTAGAGCTCTCATTACACAACCGAGACGATCATCTCCGGCTGCCTCTTCTTCAGCTTGTGACTCTTCTAGAAGAGCCATGATAAGGTCCCCATCTATCTCTGAAGGTATTTCCATTCTAAGGAAGTCATCAAGGACATAGCTCAACTCAGTGGACATCTTTCTTTCTAAGGAGAAGAAGATGATGATGAAGTGGTGATGAAGAAGGAATGAGCTTTCTTTATAGATGATAAGCATGTGAAGGGAAGGTCTTATATAGAGTGAGGGTAAGGCTAAACTCTCCTTTCATTGTTCCATATGCATGTGGGTTCCAGAACTAATGTCAATAACTATGTTTTGATTATATTCTTTCCTTGTTGCAAAAGGACAGGGTGGTTCCACCTAGTTTATAGATTTAAGTGGGAAGAGGCAGGAGTTTTTGTTACTTAATCTTCATAACGTAGTTTTATGGATTTTTTTTTTTTTGTGTTTGAGTAATATGACTCTGATCTCATGTGATGTGTTTTTATTCACATGGCTATAATGAGTCCAGAGAAAAACCGTGATAGCTAAAAAGAAAATAACCGAGCGGTTCTTGGGCATTTGCATAATAATCAAAAGATCCTGATAACATTTGCAATGGCCAGCATATCGCTATTTTTTTATCTATAATATATCCCTTTGGTCCTTGAGATATCAAATCAACTTTTTTAATTTTCATAATATAAAAAATGCTCCTATTCTGACTTGTTCTCTCTCATTCTTCTTCATCTTTTTGGGTAAAAGTTCCTCTTCAAGTTGTTCTCATTTTTTTTTTTTGACATATTTATCTTTTATTGATCTTCTTTTTTTTATGCTTATGTTTAAGTATTTCATCTTCATTTTTTTATTTGCTGTAAAACTCTATTAACAAATCCATTTTTTTCCCATGAGTTACCATAATGAGAAAGAAGAAAAAAGAAGAAAAATGGGTGAGATTCTAACAAGCTATCAAGTCTAACAAGGATATATCAGAGCAACTAGTAAATTTAACTAACAAAATGATAAAGGAATATGAATAGCCAAGAAATAAATATGAATTACTAGGTCTAACAAGGATGAAAACTGAAAACTTAGTGACTCTAACCGACCTCAAGAAATGATTGACTAACTAATAACTCGAATTGATTATGTAAGGAATCAATATGAATTGACCCTAAGAAACAAATAACCCGCTAGCGATTAAAACTAATAAGGTAATAAATAAATATAAACTGTCATCTGAGAAATTATTGACTAGCTAATGGTTCTAATTAATTGACCCCTAATAAATAAGAGATGGTTGACTAACTAGTAATTATACTTGACCCATAACTCTAAGAGACGGCTAATCAGCTAATAACTCTAACTAACCACGTAATAGTAAATATAAATAGAACAACTAGTGGTTCTAAACTGCAAATAAGTAATGAATATCAGTAACTAAGGAAAAATATATGCCTACAATGGATATAACAAAGATGGATGGTTGGCTTTAATATAAGCAACTAGTGGAAAAGGACATGATGCATATTATTGGTTAAAAGAAATTTTATTTATTTCTAAGATACATCTCTAGAATTCAAACATATTAAATAAAACATGGGTAACAAGATTTTTTTAGCATTAATTGTCTGTTGTCCTCTTCTGATATTCTTTCAATAAAAAAACGTTTTGATCAACTGCAAAATTATAAGCATTTCAAACACACTAAATTTATATCGTTAAGACCTTCTAAGTAGGAAAATAGTTAGAGAAAACATGTGTTTTGAGCAACAAATGAAATTTTAATTTCAAGATGTTTTTGATAATACTATTGCTCAGGAAATGAGTTTCTTCAAGTGAAATGTGAGACTATAGAGTACAAACAAAAAACTGTATAATTGTGATTCTTTCCCTTCTCATCCAATATTGATAGAACTATCCTTCAATTATTTATTTATTTATTTATATTTTGTTAATATGATTCCATCAAATGAATGCAAAATCAAATCAACATATACATAGTATCATTTGAATAGTTTTTTCATGGTAATTTGATCAATAAATGACACAAAAAATAAAGGTCTACCAAGATAATAAAACTAAAATCAAATATAAAATCTTTGATCATGTTAAACAAAACCAAAGTTGTTTTAAATAATACATAATGGTCAAACATACCTAATACCAAAAAGAATAAAACATATTATATCATCAAAGAACAAAATCAAGCATCTACTTCTTTGAGGATATATATATATATATATATTGAAAAAGTAGTAGTTCGGATGCCGTGCACTAACGAAGAGTCCACTTGTTGGATACATGTGTCTAAATTGGTAGGGTGGAATGCAACAAGTACACAACTTTTGTTAACATCTCTAAAGAAAAAGAAGCGCACTATGAAAAGATAAGCACTTATTAAATAAAAGGAAAGTTCATTGGTCGACGGATGAATGAATTAAATTGAAACCAACCATGGTGCACATGTTGGTGCAATATGTATTTTGGTGGATCGTTGATCTTCTTGTCTCCTTAAAATATTAACGTATCTTAAGTGGGTGGTGCTCATCACTTGATCCTTTACTTTTATAACACTATATTTAGTTTATCTCTTTTTGTTTGTTCCCTAGCTTCACAACACATGGCTGGATCCAAGTGTGAGGACAAAAAATTAATAACAATAATGACTTGACCTCCTTGCAACTCGCAATAAAAATTATTAAAGCTCTAATGTGTTATTAATAAATTTTCTGGATTATCATATTTGACCTTTTTATTGAAATATTTTACTATAATATAGTATTGGGTATACCAAATGTTATCTAAATATATGATTCATTGTTTTTGGTTTATATATATATATATACATATATATGACATAGCATAAGTCAAATTTTGGTTTAATTTATTATTATTATTATTATTATTATTATTATTATTATTATTATTATTATTTTGAAAAAAAAATAAACCATAAATTTATTAAAAAAAATAAAAACAAACAGAAAAAAAAAGAAAATGTACAAAAATAAGGAAACAGAAAACGAGCATACGAACAAGAAGCTAAACGCAGTCACCAGCGGTGAGGTGAGCCTCAACAATACAAGGAAAGCAAAAAAACAAAGGAAAAGAGGCAACTGAGGAGATGAAGTCTGCCATTTGGTATCCAAAGTCTCCTCGAGCTGGCAAAATAAGTTGATCACTCCTGAAAAATAGGCGAAGACGGATTTAGTTTTGTATCTTCTATTGTGATTCTGTTATTAACATATTTTTTATATTTTCTTTTTTGCCTCATGTTGTCAATTAAAAAATGTCTAAATCTCTATTTGCGAATCACTCATACCAAATACAAACTTTTCTTAATAAAAGTTTTGAAAACCATATAACTTCAATTACATATAACTTTAAATCTAAATTATTTTCAATTGCTTTCAACCAAATACCTCTAAAGTCCAGTTGAAATTTTATTTGTTCAAATTTTACATAAAAATTAATCTTAATTTGATTAATCAATATACCAAACAATAGGTGAAAATTTTCTTTTTTTTCCTCCCCAAAAGAGGAGAGTCGTTGTCTTGTTAATAAAACACAAACTCAATCTTAGATTTAGAATTAGTAAAATAAGAAAATTTAAGGTTTAATTCAAATTAAAAGTTGATTGAATTTCAGTGCTCAAGATGTTTTGTTTATTATATCCGATACTCAAAAGTATAATATAAATTGATAGGCGGTATAAATGTTCACCTCATATCATGCAAATTTTCATTAAACAATAGAATTTTTAAATTTAAGTTTATGATTAATCAAGTTGATTTTCATAAGCTTTTTCATCCAAAATAGTATGTCTAATGTAATGCCAAGGCATCACTTTAAAATGAAAAAGTATTCTTATATCATTCACGACGTGCCATAGTAAACAATCCACTGACTGTTGTTTAGTTGTGGTAATGAGCCCCAAGGAATGAAATCATCATTATCCCCATCACTTTCATTCTCATGTTTAATTTGATAACAAAGACAACGGAGTGAAATTTAAATATGGGGGAATCCCATCCCCAGCAAATCGTTTTTTAAAAGAAAAGTGAGGGATGGAGGGAATTGCAAGAGAAATTAATTCTTTCCCCATATCTTAATTCTAATTCATTTTTTTACCATTCATTTAATTTAATTTAAATATAATAATTATTTTATTAATTTATTATTAAATCTAACTACATATTTTATACATTAATATTATCTATTTACAAAAAAAGGTATAAAAATAAATTTATGAAATTACCTCATTCTATTTTTTCTATTCTCATTCCTACTTTATAAATATAAAGTCCAATGTGAGGTGGAATACTTTCTTTAAGAGTCTCACTATTGTGTCTTGATGCTCATAGGAAGATTATTGAAAAGCTATGCTAATTACTTCAACCTATTGGTAACGGTCGATGAATGGTAGATTTTTCTTTAAGAGTCTTATCATTGCTTCTTGACACTTGCAGTGGTTAAAGTTTTTTAACTCATTAGAGTGGCAATAATTCACTACTTCCACCTGATACATATTCTCAAATATGCAAGACCCTTCAAATAATAAAAACATGATTCTCGGCGCCGCAACCAATGATGAGGAGAGACATCCTAAAATAATGAAGAAAAAAAGTTATCCCAAGCAAGGATGAAGTAAATCTCATCTCAACTGATAAAGAAAAAGAAGTGTTTTCAACCAAGAGAGCCTCTTAAATGATAAAAGAAGGAAAGATGCTTTTTTGTGATGAAAGAAAATCCCTTTTCAAACAAGGATAAAGAAAATGTCTTCTCAAGCATGAATCAAGAAATGAAGCCCATGCATTAGTCTATAAATTGACAAAGGAAGTTCCCACATGAAGGTAAGGGCTTCTCATTAGTTAATTAATATGATATTCCTAGCTAATAAAAAGATTTCAAACACTTCAAAGAAACCAAGGTAATGACTTGATGATGTGAAAGCGTTATAACTTGGTAATTTTAAATGAAATGGAAAATGTAACCTTGAAGTTTCATGATACAAAAGTCAAAGACTCAAAAAGTTGAAGCTAAAAACCTGAAACCTTCACAAGTACAAAATGTTGAAGTCTTCAAACATCAAAGTTAGAGGAGATTAAGTTCATGATTACAACTTCAGAACCATTTCAAAACCAAACAAGTCAAAGAAATTAAGCTAGTGACCCAATCATGTGAAAGGTCATAACTTGATGATGTGCAGGTCAAGGCTCAAAAACATGTGAGAGTCGAGACATAAAAATTTCAAATGAATGACAAATGTGTTAGTTGAACTGATATGGTCAAATTAAGGTTAGGAAAAATTGCTCTAATCAAATTAGTATTATCAATTACTATTAATTGATATTTAATCAACAATTGATTAATCATAAAGGATCGATCACATGAACACATGAATATATATATGTGTGATAGATCAGGGGTACCTCACAGAGATTTCACAAGTGCAAAATTCTCCAAAGCTCACACGTGATGTTCTCAAACTTTTCACCCTTGATCTGGAAGAAGTAATGGCTTCTTTTGCTTTAGCAAATAGTGTGAATATTCGGGTTTTTTCATAGTAGTCTTTCAATGGCAATAATTGTTAGTTAGAACCTTTAGAACCTTAATCTCATATAGTAATTGGATAAGGTTAGAACATGTAGAGTGGACCCATTTAAAATCTCTACATTTTTAGCAAATTAGTCCATAGTAATTTTAATAATCACAATCATATCCATCAAAAAAATTCCAATTTAATATAAAGATTAGAGATATTCATTCATATGTGAGACCCCAATATAATATTTTACATATTATTCCCTCTATCAATAAATATTTCGTATAAGTGGGTATGATTAGATCACTAATGGCACTATCCATCCCACTAATATGTGTGTTTCCTTATACTATTGGATAAAATACTTTCAAAAATTTAACCGCCCAGATTTTATCCATCACATAAGAAGCACAATTTAGAATATTCTCTCCTATAATAAGAGTGATAGATCCCATCTTGAATGACTACAAACCTTCATGTATTCATTATAGAACCCAACATGTCCATTTATAGCCTCCTATTAGCATCACCGGTTGACACTATCAAAGTAATATAATTTATACATAAGATTTAATAATATTTTTAGGTAATAAGAACTTTCTGTAATAGAATAACTCTTTCTTTCTATTACAGTGTTTGACCTAAGAGTTTTGTAATAGTCCAGTTCAATATTTGTCAACTACAAATAACCACATTGTTATTAAGAGTCTCCACTCTAGTGGCTGAGACATACCACTCTAAAACATATAGTAGTACAATATGTGACAACCAACAATAAATATAAAATCATATTTTATCTTATAGCCTGTGACCTATTTTAGGTGTAAGGAACATAGATAATCATATCTCACTTTAATGATCTCCATCATTAATTTGAAATCTATACAATGCAAACTCATAATAATATCATCAAACATGAATAATACAATATCCATAATTATGCATGTAATGAAATAAAACTATTTTATTAGTAAATAATAATTAAAATTGGCTTTGTAGGGCATACTAGTTTTTCAGTCTCCCACTAGCACTCAAAGCCAATTAGGCGCAAATCTCAAACCCATCTTCTTAAATGTTTCTCAAACACATTTTGACTTAAAGGTTTAGTTAATGGATTTGCTACATTCTTAGTGGAAGCGACTTTCGTTATTTCTATATCTCCTTGTTTAGCAATCTCTCTTACTAAGTGAACCTTTTTTTCTATGTGCTTTGTCCTTTAATGAGCCCTTTGTTCCTTAGCTTGTGCAATTGCTACGTTATTATTATAAAACAAAGTGATAGGAGACTCTATCATAGGAGCAACATCCAACTCTTGAATGAACTTCTTGATCTAGATACCTTCTTTTGCTGCTTCACAGGGCGCAACATACTCTGCTTCAGTTGTGGAATCTGCTACAATCCCATGTTTACAATTTTCCAACAAAAAAACCCCATTGTTTAAAATAAATAAAAATCCAGATGTAGATTTTCTATCATCCGGATCAGATTGAAAATCCAAAACAATGTATCCATCAACCTTTAATGGACCCCACCATATACCAAAGCAAGTTGTTGAGATGTAGAGTAACTGTACACACAGCCAAGAGCATTGCATGATCTTCTTCTATAATTTCATCCATTTCAGCAATTATAACCAAAATAGACCTATAAAAACATATAATAAAAATTAAGGCCTAAAAAGGTTGATGAAATCAAATCATGTAGAAAAATATTTTGAATATACAAAAAAGGTATGAAAGTATATAATACAATATTTATATACCTACTAAAAATGCTTGAATATTTGAGTAACAGAAAAAGGATTTCCTTAAGCCAATCTAATGAATGTGCCCTAAACTCTAATTGAAAGAGACTAACTAAATTTTAGAGAAGTAAATAGTTAGCCAAACAAGCTAAACAATGATTAACTTATGTCGACTCAACATTAATACTTCTTTTATTATTTTTAATCATTATTTTTTGTTTTTGTTGAATTTTGAGTTATGAAAATTTTGTTTTGCCAAAGAAAGATGCAAGGAATACGCATTTAATTTCCTAGGCACTTAAATTCTTTATTATTTCAAGAGCCTAGAAGCCACGCCGGGGCCGATGATCTCACACGTGCTTGATCTCCACTCGCGGTACCCGTTCCAACGCTTTTTCCTCTTTAATGCGATCGTCCCTTGGGAGATGTCGACATTGGCGATCGCCGGTTGAGCGATCAAAATGGAGCGCCTGGTGTTTCTTTCGGATTTACACTCTGCCGCCTTCCACAGTGACTCCAATTCCTCCACCATTGTTGATCTCTACCCTTCCCACCACCGGCGAAGGCTTTCTCCCCTTCGATCTCGATCTCAAGCTCTCCCTTCCCATGAGAACGCTTGAAGTTCTCCACCGGCGAAGCTTAATTAGATTAACGTGAGAAGAAGAGGAACACAATTTTCAACTTTTTTTTTATTTCCGTACTTGTCACATTAGAAATTTTGTGCAACATTAAATATTTTTTTCCCCAAATTTACCCTTTAATTTAATGTACTTTTACTATTTTCAATAAATCACAATCAATTAAGCATTAAATCATATACTTCACTTAGTGGAGTTTTAAACAGGGGATAGTTTTGAAAAGTAATGGATTTTTTTAATAAAATATAGGTAACTAACTACTTTTAACTAACTTTTTTTAATCGGTGTGAATTAGGTAAAGCTGACAACTAAAAAGGAACGGAGGGAGTATATATATATATATATATATATATATATATATTAAATAATTCAGTTTTTACAATTATTATTTTATTAAAATTATTTATCTTTATAATGATGCAAAGCCCCGGCAGCGTTTCGTATTCGCTCTTATCTTCCATCATTTTGATACATGAATTAAACTCTTTTTTAAATGAGAAATAAATAAATAAATAATAAATAAATAATATTTTAAAAAATAAAAGTGGTGGGAATGTTGTCAGCCGTTGATCGAGGCAAGGATGTGAATCTCTAGGTGTGACTAACCGTGATGACAAAGTTTGGCGCAAGATTTGATAGATAAGCCTTGACCCTAGGGATGATCATTTTGACATATGCAATAGCTATTGCAAAAAAAATGGTAATAACATACAGTGGCCGAGTAAAAAATTATAGAGAGGGGGAAGGGGTTAGTTACAAATTAAAAAAAAAAAAATTCAAATAACAAAATTTTATAAATAAAAAATTCAAATAATACACTATTTTAAAATAAAAATAAAAATAACACTAATGACTTCAAGGGGGAGTTGAATCCTTCGATTTTGCATATTTTGAAAACATTACAATATTAAGTCTTCATCAATTTTAGCTAACATTTCTCGCTCAATATAGCAAACCATCATATTGTTCAACCATTCATATTTATTGCTGAGAATGTTCTTTCAATTGTTGTTGTTGCCACCGGTAAGATCAATGTCAATTTGATAAAGCGATAAACCAATGGAAAAGTCAAATGTTTACCAAATTAAACCATCTTCACAACAAGACTTGCAAGATCATGACAATTTGACAAATCAGAATTTCTTCTAACATCATGAATATATATATGCAAAAGTTACTCTTTCAAGATAAGATGATCGGTTGTGGAGGAATTATCAGAGTAAATTTGAGCAAGTCGAACAAGCATACCATGATCAAATCTGGAAAAAGAGTTTCTTGGATCAAGACAAGCAATGCATCTTAATAACTCCGTAGAAGTTTTACTCAATCAATTGTTCATCTCAGTAGTAAGTAAATTAATCATGGCAATAAAGATCTCCGCATGATAATGATTGTAATAAGTAACCAATTGGCCTCCACATATCGAACGGCCTCGAACTGGTTACTATCTTCCATATTGGGCACTAAAACTGACATTGCAACACAGAAGCTCCTGCCTTCTTGTAAAAATGTACCCCATCCATTTTCTCTTAAGTCTTGCATAAGTACTTTCATAGTTACAATCAACCTCATCACATTAACAATGCTTTAATCTTTCAGCTGCAAGGCATTTGACAAGTAATTAGTTAATCCCAGTACTTTGATCATCAGATGCAAGATAAATATAAATTCAAAACTCTCTAAAGCCTATGCTATGCCTTTTTGTTCTGCAACAATCTTATCATGGTGCTTCTAAAGCAATGCATCTCTCCTTTTACAAGAAGCCCCTACAATATTCATAATCATAGCGACATAGCTGAAAAAATCACTAATAGCCAAAATGGTCTTAGCAACAGAAATGACAACCAATTGCAATTTGTGGGCAAAGCAATGAACATAAAAAGCTAATGGATTTTCATTCAAAATTAATGTCTTCAACCCATTAAATTGTCCTTTCATATTAGAGTCTCCATCATATCCCTACCCTCTCAATCTAGAAATAGATAAACCAGGTAAACAATCCATCCAAAGTTGTCTTTAATAAAGAGGCTGAAGTATCGACAACATGTTCAACAACAAGATATCTTTCAATTACTTGTCCTTGCTTGTTCACAAACCTCACAATCATAGTTATTTGCTCTTTTACTGATTTGTCACGAGACTCATCAAGAAGTATAGAGAAATGATTATCTTTAATCTCATCAATAATGGCCCGTGTGGTCTCTTCTGCACAAGCCCTCACTAACTCTTTCTGTATTTGTGGAGAAGTCATTTGATTAATTCCAGGAGCATTTTCATTAATCACATGAACAACACTTTCAACTTCCGTCCCATACCAATTCAGCATCTCTAGAAAGTTGCCCTTATTTGTGGACCTAGAAGATTCATCATATCCACGAAAAAGCAAGACCTTGCAACAGAAGAAATCTAACAACATGTAAAACAACAGTGACACGAGCTATATATGCAATCTCCATCTCTCTACTATGAGAAGAAAATATGCGCGACACACTTTGCCTCTGATTTTTAAAATCCTCACAATGTCGCCTTGCATTGTTATGGTTGCTATTAACTCCACCAACATGCTCAATGAAAACTTCCATTGCCCTCTTCCAATTGCTAAACCCTGTCTTCATGAAGGCATCAATCCCAAGTTTATCACCCCTTGACTACTTAAAAAGATAACAATGGAAACAATATGCTACATCTTTCTCTGCACTATATTCCAACTAATGAAATTTTTGAAACCACACTTCTTTAAATCTTCTCAAATCTTTTCTTTGTTTTTTCTAGGAAAATTGTGGCCAACTGTTTGATATGGACCCATTAACAAATACTCTCTCCTTACTTAATCTCTTATTCCTGTGTCATATTCCTCAATTGGTTTTTGAAGCCCTAGGTCGGCAATAATATTACTTGGATCAACCTCAACACAATTTTTCTTTTGTGCAGCAGTACTTGCATCAGACGTTGAACTCGTTCTTGCTTTAATTCTTTTTAGTATAGATTTAAAAAACCTCTCCATTTCTATGAAGTTCATCAAATTAAATATATAAATGAATTGAACTAAATCATAAATTCATAAATTATCCAATCAAATATGTGTAAAACTAAATTGGATAGTTTCTCCTAATCATATTGAACTAGGTTTACACCTTAACTCATAGTATTTAAAATAAAATTATAGTATAAATTTAAATTTTTGGAGAAAAATAAGTTAGAATTCAATAAATAAAATAAAGGCATAATTACAATATATCATTATTTGACAATAATTTTTTTTTATCCACATCTATAGTTATAAATTATACTAGTTATATAAATGTAAATAATATTTTAAATTAAAAAAAAGTCTTATTTAATAGAATTATGATCAGTGGGATAGTTAAAAATCAATAAGGAAAAAAAATAATTACATTTTATCATTATGATTATAAACTATAGTTAAATAATTATAAATAGTATTTTAAATTAAAAAAATATTTTGAAGGATTATGATAAGTGGGCATATGTTATAAGTTTGAATTTATTATTTAAAATAAAATTATAGTATAAATTTAAATTTTTTGAAAAACAATACATTAGAATTTAATAAATAAAATAAGAGTATAATTACAATTTATCATTATCTTAAAATAAATATTTTTATCCACATGTATAATTATAACTCATACTAGTTATATAAATGTAAATAATATTTAAAAAAAAACTTATTTAATAGAATTATGATGACCTCCTATGAATTTGATGATTATGTTGAGTGGATATAACGACATATGTTATTTAAATTAATGACTACGTTTTAAATAATTTTTCTCAACTTATTTTGATAATTTTTAAAATTTTAATTTGTACTATTTTTTAAATTTAAGATCTTACTAACTAGAATTGAAGTTTTATTTTAAAGCGATAACTTATATTTAAAATTTTTTTAAAGATAATTTTTTTTTATTTATTAGTAAATCACAAATTTTGATTTTGATATCACTCAAATCATTTAACCGACACATCTCTAAATTAAATAATCAATAATATGACATCAATCCACATATTACATTAATCAATCTTAGTTCATAAACATTTGTGAAAAATTTGTAAAATTTTTTTCACAAATTACAAAAAAAAAGAAACAAATAAGAAGATTAAAAAAAAATTCACCTCCTCTGATCGCCAGGCACAGAGATAAAAAAAAAAGTCGGAGAGAAAATAATGGGATATTGCAACTTGCAAGTGTTGTTTATTAAGAATAATTCAGGTTCCATGTTCGGCTGTTCCCAAGCTCTCAGCTCTTTCAAAATGGATGAAATTGGATGAGAAAGTGTATCACTTTGTAACAACTAACAATCTTAATTTGAATCCTATGATAGACTATGTATTAATATATATATATATAATATAATTAATAGCACTAGCACCAAATGATATGCAACATGCCAATGGGTATTTCTCTACTAACTAAAGATGCAAAGTAACACGTTTCGAGTTTTCATTGGCCATTTTAAATGTGATTAGACCCTTGCTTGTCAATTGTCACCCTTAATCCCAAAGCGTTCCTCGGCTGGCGGCTTGGTGTTCTCGCTTCCTTTGCTGGTGATTTGGTCAGGGACTCAAAATTAGTTGTTGCACTGCTACAAGTAGGGGAAGGGGGGGGGGTGGATGGGCGGACATTGGTAGGAGGGAAGTCTCATGGTTAGAGGAGTTGAGGAGGGATGCCGGTCACCGGAAGAAGGGGCTAGAGGGCATCTCAGGCCACAAGGTGAACTAACCCTGCCGGCGACAGGAAGGCAGCCGCCCCTTTGCCCCCCTGTCCCTCCACCCCTGATAACATATATGCAAGAAACTGTGAACTTACTCAAAGTGGAAGAACCAAATATGCAGCTAGCCAATTGCCACTTCTTCTAAGAGTTAAAATTAATTATTATACATCAATCTATCAAAATGTTCCCACTTGTTATCAGTGAAAAGTCAAAGCACATCTTAGAATTGGGAAGAGGCCTTTCCTCTAACATGGTGGATTTTTTCTTGTATCTACTACACTTAAATTAGTCTCTCCCATCAACAAACAAGAAAATGGGATTTTCTCACATGTTTTGATAATATGGACAAGCAAAAAAACATAACCAAAGATCCAAAAATAAAAAATAAAAAAATAAAACCCAAATACTAGCCAAAGATCCAGCTGATGTTCAAGATTTGGACTTGCAAAGACAAGGGGCAGCTCTACAACTATGAATCAAGATCAAACAATGAACCTAAGAGGCAGTTTCAAAAGACGATGTCAATATCACCTAGGAATGACTAAACTTTGTTCCATAATAGACTTATCAAATATAATAGGCAAACTATACTGCATCTACAAATAAATTTCCTTATAGTGATGGTATAAAAAATGTTGATAAAAATCAACAGTCTGTTGGTAAAGGTCCCAAAATCCTATATCAATTGTAAAATTATCTATTCCAACACTTTTCTTACTGTCAGTAAAAGTCTTGTAGGTATAGACCTATAGCAACTGATATAGCATTTGTTGGAATAGATTTATTTGTTTTACCGACGGAATATGACTGAAACTATTGGTCATACTATTAAGAAAGCACCGTCATCTTGCTTACCCTATACCAACAATAAAAATATTTATTCCAACATTTTTTTAATTATTAGTAGAAGTCTTGTATATATACATCTACACTAACAATTATAGCTTCTATTGGAAAAGATTTTTGAGATTTACCAACGGAATATAATTGTAACTTTTGATCTAGTTTTTGTTAAAGCACCTTAGACTTATTTATCTTATACCAATGGTAAAATGTATATTCCATCTTTTTTTGCCATTGGTAAAACTCTTATACGCATAGACCTATACCAACGGTTACAACATTTGTTGGAATAAATCCATTTGATTTATCAATGATTACAACATCCGTTACTATAGATATATATTAAAAAAAATACATGTTTAGTTTTAGCAACGGCTACATCGTTGGTAAAATCTTTATATTAATAATTAATTTCTTAATATAACCATAATTAAATCTATAAATATATTATGAATAATTTCATATCTCACACAATTAATTAATTTACAAAAATTAAAACAATCAATGCCATTTAAAAATTGTCATTCCACTAAAAATAAAAAAAAATTACAATTAATAAATAAGATGTATGCAATAATAAAACACAAATATAAAAACCTAAAATAATAAACTATTTTAAATATAAAAAAATAATGGGCATACTCAACGAATTTGGGTTCGCTTGATGACTTGATTCGGGAGAATGATTATTCCCACGTAGTGTTTTTTGAGCACTAAAAGATTAGGTACCTACAAATCATGTAAAATATAAGTTAAAATTATTTACACAACAAAAACTAAAGGATTTGCAAGCTAGTAATAAGCTTGAAAAGTTTAAAACAATGATAAATATCAAAGACTACTATAAAGAAATATCAACAATATGTCCATAAAAATTCTAGAACAAACCGAAGTAAAATAATTAAATATACAACCATCAAAAATAAAAATGAATAAAGGATTGTTCATGCACTATCGACAAGATCAAGATCTAATGACAATGTTTCACAACCACATAAAATTTTGTACTACTCCTAAGGACAACTGGTGGTGGTTTTCTCATATCTGATAATACTGCTTCATTGGTATGATTTTTCAGAAAAATTATATGATTTCCATCTTATTTATTTTTCATTTTTAAAAAAAATGTGTGTGTGTGTGGATCTTAGTGAAATCCTTCAAGTATCAAACATCATCAAATAGGATTAAATATAAATTATAGTGAAATTTGAAAACAAAAAGGAACATTGCTCTAATCATGACAACTCCTTGTTCTATTTATATAGTAAATCTTGATTTACTGTTGATGAACTTAACTTTACAGACTAATAAAATTTTTATTTCAATTACTCTGTCATCATAACCATCCATGGTGTCATGTATCAAAAGATTTACAATTAATGGATTCATCACGGTACTAATTAATCTTTATGGATGATCTTTATACTAATACCAGATTAAGGGTATTATGAGAAACAATTAAGGGAAATATTAGCCTAACGGACTTGAAATTCCCTAATCTTGAAGGGGCTCTAAGTGTCAAAGCATGGCATTTGGCAGAACTCTGATGCTAAGATTATATAATAAAATAAATTCAATATTAGCTAACAATTATATACCCTCTCTAGTTATGTGTTACAAATCCAAACAATACCTAGAGATTTCTAACAATGCATAGGAGCCAAATTCATCAACATAATTCCATTACTTGACTCAAAATAAGCATAGTAATAACTGAGGGAAGCATTGGCTCAAGGAACTTGATATTCCCGAAAACTAAGACCGTAGGTAGGCATCAAAGCATATAATTAACCAACACTTAAGTGCTAAGATTATATACTAGATCAAATTCATTATTGGATAATAATCATAAACCCTATTTTGTTTTGAGTTACAGATCCAAAACACTACCTCAATAGAAATTTTTAGCAATGCATAAAAATCAAATTCATCAACAAAATTACATCACTTGACCCAAAATAAGCAAATTAAACTAACATATAATGTTAGGAAAAATAATAAAATGTACAATGAAACATGTTTGCAAAACCAAAAAGAAATATACACTCACCGGTTTCTTCTTGTTGTTTTACTTGTCCTCCAAATGCCGTACCCCTTGTTTGGTTGGGGGATTTTAGAGGGGTGGTGAGGGGTGAGAGGGAGTCATGCTTGTTTGGTTGGGGATGTAAGGAGGAGGAGGGGGGGTATCCGTGATCACAGTGCCAGAAGAGATCCGTGATCGTAGTGTCGGAAGAGATCCGATCACAGCTCCCGGCATTGCCACATCGAATTTCCAAAAGGTTGTGAGTTTGTTTATTTTTTTAAACCATATTTAAGTGTTTATTCTAATTTAATTTGGTTTTCATCAATCTTACATTTAGATAATAGGATTTTCCAAATATCTAGCTTGAGGATAAAGATAAAATTTTATCCAAAGAATTTCTGTAAGTTTTGATTTTTTTTTCCTTTCAATTTTAAGTCATTTTTTGTAATTTCTTCATATACAACTTATTAGTAATATTAATTTAATTTAAATTGAGTAAAATTTATCTTCATTTATTTATTTGAATAGAAATCTTACATTTGTCTCATTATCCAACATTTGAGTAGAAATCTTGTTATCTTAGTTTATAAAGTATAATAATACTAAATAAGATAATAATTAGGATAATTAAGATGATAATAGCATTTCTAATTAAATTACAACATTTAAACTCATCAATCTCATTTAACAGGGCTTATTAATCAGGACAACTGACAACGCCCCTTGCATATGTCCCGCAAGTGCACGGGTTTGTCAAAGTAATAAAATCCCAATGAGTAGGGAGTAAAAATACTAAAATTGTTTCTTAACTAAGTGAAATATGAATAGTGATTTGTGTGACAAGATGTAATGCAAACAAAAGTAAAAGAGACAAGAGAGAGAGAGAGCACAAGTAAAGGAGAGGTAAGGCAATCGATATAAATGGGGTACTCAGATATTGATCCGCCTAGGACAATCGTTTCAAGTGCAAAAACCCTCTATTATGCTTCCTAACTAATGCATTAATGAGTCGTGGAGATCCTTTAATACATGGTCCCAAATCTAAGGTCAACCATGCCTAACCCTATACATGTCCCGGAGGATAAATTGAACAATCTCTCAACCTCGCACTCGTATAGAATTGCAATGAGTTCTAGGAATTCCAAGTGATAAATCTTCTTCCTATATGTAGACCTAACCCTTTGGTCCAGGCAGAAGGTCCCTAGTCACAATTAAGCCCTAGATGTTAAAATCACTTCAACGCTTCACTCCATTGCACTCGCAACTAAGCCCCAATGGAAGGTCATCCCTTAGTCCATTCACTCTACTATGACCATAAAGAACTCAAGGAATTGGAAGTAGAATAAATCACATTGGAGGGGAAAAGGAATGCTCTGCTACCTCTCGACTCACCCTCTCAACTCTCTCCAATTTAGCTTTGTCTAACTCTCGTGGTGTGTCACTCAATCATAAGGGTTACCAACAAGAACTCTCAACCCTAGTGTCACTCTAAGGGAGTATTCATACAATCAATGCATTCAATATTGGAACTCAATAAAAACATTAATTAATGAAAGCATAATAACAAGGTTCAATGAAACGAATACATCCTAGGGTTCACAATCCAAGTACCCACTAGGGGGTTTAGCTCTTCATGGAGCTAATTACAATCAATGGAATCGAATGTAAAAGCAATCAATCCATAGAAAACCCCCTCGATAGTCGTGACGATGGTCTTGTGGAGAGTCCCCTACTCGTCCAAAGGTCCCTTTGTCCGGCCTAGGATACACCTCGCCGGATCGGTGCCGACGAAAGTTCTCCCACTAATCTTCTTCCAAAAGGAGCGTGATGTCAGAGCCGTAGAACCTCTCCCAATCCCTAGGTAATACGTCTCAAAACTCTAGCCTCAACCCTCTCTCAAGTTAGGGAAAAGATGAAGAAAAGAATGCTGAAATTGGGGCTGAAATCGGCTTTTAAAGAGCTGGAATCGGGAATCCACACGCCCCTGTGGATATTCCACACGGGTTTGTGGAATTAACACACGGGCGTGTGTAATTTCCACACGCCCGTGTGGCTTCTCTGGCTAACTCCTTCTTACGGCGGTTATGAACAGTGCATGTTACAGTATTTTTGCTTCAATACTGCTACAGTACCCTACTACAGTGCTAGTCCGAAACACTCCCGAAACCATGCTTTCATCGAGGTAACGTAAACGGGCACACGTTTACGTCGTAGATCACTTTGCTTCTTCAATAAACGGCCGTATTGGTGGAGATCTTGTTACACATGCACAAGCCGGAATACTTAGAATGTGACTGCCTTTGTGCCCCTCCAAATCATTGTGCTAGCTTGAATACAAGGAGGTTGCCACACATTCTAGCATCTTGAACCCGACTTATGTCTTCACGTTTGAACCTTCTCAAGATTTCCTCCAAATGGTGCACTCACGATCTACATTGGCTTCTTTCTCTAAGATTCGGCTTCACAACCCTATATGCATCAAAGTAACATAAATACACACATATTAGTGTTAAAACCCGATAAAAGTAATGCTCAACATAAGGAAAGAACACTTCGCATTCTTATCACACAAACACTTATCAAGCAATTCTTGTTAATTAATTAATTAATAAGAATATCAACTATCAACACTAATTCATCTCATTTAAAATCGTTATATCTTAATTAAAATAGTACATTCTAATTTTCTTTTATAGTTTTCTAATCATTATAAAATACTTTATTCCATATATTAATGACTTTTTTCCATATATTATAAAATACTCTGATCCATTCTAATTTATCTTTCCATATAATTTTCTAAACATTATAAAATACTTATTTTCTCAACATTTTAATTTCCACTGGAGAAAGATTTATGCAGTTGTAAAAGCAAAAGTTTACAAGAATTGCAAGTGAAATTCGAACCATTGACAAGTAATTCCTATATTTAATTTGTTTTTGTAATTTAGTCTTGTTCCTTTTAAGTTTATTACACTTGTCATTAACAAATAATTATAAGTGTTGATTTTTTTTTTACATGATTGTTTAAATAGTTCTCATAATTTATATATTTATCAAATTTAGATGGAAAATGAGGAAGTGATAGGCTGGTGGAATACTGTTCAAACTATGGTAGCTCATGTCATTTGTCTTATTACTCAATGTCACTTCATCCAAAAACATTCTCATAAAAGAAAAATAACTTATATAATGAGCTCAGAAAGAGAACATAATAAAAATGAGATAATGAGTCATATTATGAATAGTCAGTCTAGTCGATCGTAATATAGTGAGAATGAGACCTCATGAATTTTGGAGATTAGCTGAAATGTTAGAGAGTGAAGGTGGCCTAAGACCTACATGATGTGCAAGTGTGGAAGAACAATTTGCAAAGACTATATATTTTGACACATAGTGCCAAGAATCGTGAAGTAAACTTCTGGTTTTGAAGTTTAGGGCAGACTATTAGCTTTCATTTGCATAATGTGATAAAATCCATAATCCAATTAGAAGATAAATTTTTTATCCAGTCTAACTGTCTTTAATGAGATTCATTGCAATGAAAGATTTTTTTTTTTTTTCTATACTTCAAGGTAAACTTTTATACATATTAGCATATATACATCCATTTCACATAGTTGACAAAAACATGAATTCTAATATTTATATATTATACAATGTTCATATATAAGGATTGTGTCAGTGCAATTGATGGTACACATATACTTGTAAAATTCGCTCGTGAAGATGCTCCTAAGTACCATGGTAGCAAAGATTATCCAACACAAAACATCCTAGCAGCATGCACACTTGACTTAAAATTTACGTATGTGCTTATTGAATGGGAAGGACTTGCATCAGGTTCTAGAATTACAAAAGATGCATTGAGGGGAGAGGAGAGGATAGTCTAAAAATTCCTACTGGTAAATCAATTGTTATTTGGGTTTTTTTTTTCCGTTTCTACCTCAAATATGTTTGCTTGGTTTAAGGTAAAGCTTTATTAATATACATGTTGCAATTCAAGAAAATATTACCTCGTAGATGCTGGATTCATTTTATTAAAAGGACTGATTACACCTTATAGCGGTGTGCATTATCATTTGAAAAAGAGTATTCATCAAGAAGCCCTCCACAAGATTATCGTGAATTATTTAATCTCCGTCATGCACATTGCATAATGTCATTGGACAAGTTTTTGGACTTTTGAAGAAATGGTTCATTATAATTTCAAATGCTTTTGATGCCCGCTATGGAGTGAAAACTCATAATTCAATAATTTTAGCTTGTTATATTTTACATAATTATTTGATGTTTGTGGATCCCGATGATGACCTTATAGCAGAGCTTGATGCAGAACCAGCAAGTGAAGAAGTAACTGATAATGAGTATTATACTCATAGAATTAATAGTGAAGATTCTGTGCAAGGAGAGTGTTTAAGAGATTAATTGTCTGATGCAATATGGAGAGATTACACATCACAATAATCTATAGACCTAATTAACTTTGTCTTTATATTAATTTCCTTTTTGCTTCTTTGTTGTGTTTGATTTTTTATTGTTTGTTATGTTTGATCTCCTTTGAACTAAGGATGTTGTAGGTTTTTATGTAGAGCTTATTGAGGTTTGATTTCTTATTGAGGTTTTTATTATATTCATGTGAATTATTTTGCCTTGAACATCATGTCATCCAAAAAGAATGACGTGGGGGAAGGAAGCATATAAAAAATGCTAGTATGGACACCTGCAATGGATGCTGTGTTAGTTGATGCATTTCTAAACCAATATAACATGGGGTTAAAGGTGAATGACACTTTCATTTCCAAGGCTTATGATAATATTGTTGATGAACTTGCAAAGAATTTCAATGCCAAGATTGAAAAGAATCAAGTGAAGAGTCAATGGAAGATCTTACACTTCCCGATGCTTATGATATCTTCAAGAATGACTCGAGTAGATTCACCATAGATCTAATAACACAAATATGGATGACTGAACCAGAAGTATGGAATGATCTCATCAAGGTAAAATTTGTATAAATTGGTTAAGATGAATTGTTTTAACTATGTTCAAATGGGATAGAATTAGAACTCAGTTTTAATTATCCATATTTTATATACTCATATGTATATTTTTTTTATATATATTATTACATCTTGGAAACAAGTAATCTAATTATAAAGTAATAATGTAGGTGAAGCCTCAAGCTAATATATATATATATATATATATATATATATATATATATATATATATATATATTCAAACTGTTGTTCCACACTATGATAAAATGGTCATTGTGTAATGGAAGGATAGAGCTATGGAAAATCATTCTGTAACTATTTCAGAGCTACGAAAGTGTCCAAGTTTCAATGCTATAGAGGATTTCACTGATTTCACTTATAACATTGATCCCACTATGTCTCAATTTTTAGGTCAAAATGTACAATATTTTGTAGATAATGATGTGGACATGGTGCCACCTTCACCTTTTGAGCATGTCTCTCCTTCTTCCCATGGTGGTAGTGGTGGCAACAAGAAGTCCAAAAAATCTATTGATAAAGAGAAAGAGGTTGGTGAAGGGATGAAAAATGCAATAGAGAAAGTGACATATGCAATTAAGAGTTCTGGTCAGCTTATTGTAGAGAATATTAAGTCTTCTAGTGAGTTCATTGCAAAGAAAACTCCAATATCTCCAACAGAGAAATATCAAATCCTACTGGACTTAGGATTTCAGCCACCAATGCTTCATAATACTTATACCAAACTTGTGATGAATGCTAACTTGTTGAATGCAGTACTTGGTTGTCCAGTGGAACACCGCAAGGAGTTTATTTTAAGTGGGATGCTTGGTGATCTTAATAATTTCACTATGTAATTGTTAGGAGAAAGATCTTCTTGAAGAATTAGTATTTTTATCTATGTCTAGAACATATTTTACTTGTGTTTTTACTGATAGCAAAATGCTATTATGGGTGTACTATGCCTTGTATTCAATCATGAGTGACATATTTTGCCTTATGTAGTTTGAACTTAAAAGTGGCATGAGAAGAACCATTTGTCATCTATTTATATTGTTTACTTGTTGCCAGCATTTGCCTCAGGGAGATATTTTTAATGCATTGAAAGTGGCTTGTTCTTGGATTTGTTATTGTGTTAAAAAAAATGTGAAGTATCACAATATTGCAATCATGGTGTAAAAGCATCACTTACACCACTTTATATGGTTTCTATATTGTGCTAATAAATAGTTCATCTATGCATTATATTTTTTTAACGAAATATATCGAATTTCATGGTGCTATGAACATTTTCCGCAAAAGTTTTTTTTAATTAACTCCTGATTTTTGTAATGTAAGTTTTCATACAATAAAAAATAAAATCACCATTAATAACATGTAATTTAATGTGGACAGGAGTATGAGATTTTCATAAAAAATTTTTATCGCCACGAACGTATTATTTTCATTCATTCTTAATTTTTAATATTATTTTAAAATTATTAATAAAAAATTTATGCAAAAAATATAAAAATACTAAAAGGTAAAAAATGTGTTATGTAGTTATTGATTTAATAATAATAATAATAATAGTAATAAATTAAAAAAAAAATTTTTATATAAAAAAATAAATTGGTCAAATACACATTATACCTCTCCCCACTCCTCCCAACCAAATAAAATAAATAAATTAGTACCACTCCTTCATTCAACCAAACATAATATATTACAAAAGGGTGCTACGAGCATGGCCTCTGGCCTCAGTATTGTCAGTATTGTCTTGCTTCACAACCATCAGTCCAATCAACTTGTACACATTTGCATCCTCCTTCAAAAGATCCAACTCCTACAATCAAGCAATCCAACGATCTAAAAGGAGAAAAACCAGAGCATTCATCAACCAAATTGACGAGAAAAAAGGCAGCTGACCTTGTGAACAAGCTCATTCTCTCCAAGCTGGATAGTGTACTGCTTCCTCACTTGATGGTTCTTGGAGAAGTCTGAAGAGGAAGAGAGAGTAGAGAGAGAGATGGATGGGTGAAGTCACTTGGAGTTAGGGTTTGGAAATTTGAAGGGAAATAGAAGTAGAAGGAGAAGGATGCTTGCCTTTCTGAATTTTGCTGAGGGCTTTGGCTTGGGCTTCGAGATCTCGCTCAAGCTCTTTGATCGCCGTCGCTGATGCCATGGTTCACAGTCGGAGACTGTGAAAACAAAGAAGCCAGCCTCTCAAAAGTCTCTGCTTTGATGACTAGTTCGTGGGTGAAGAAGAATAATCATAAGATTTTCTTCTAATTTTACAAATAGGACCAAAACATTGTTTAAGTGATTAAATTTTATATATTTTTTTTGTTTTTTTATCCAAATGGGCACCTGAAATTTTTATTAAAAAAAGCAATCTCGATTTTTTTTAAAATTATGCAAAGCAGTTAATGCAGTGTGGTAAAAAAATAATTTGTAAAATTTTATAATTTTGATCTTATAATGACATAAAATTGGTTTAAAGCCAAGTAGTAAAGTTTTTGTTATTATTTATTTTAACTCTGAAATTATAAAATTATTTATTTGGGCCATGAACAATATAAATTTATTCAATTTGGGCTTTAAAATGTGTTTCCCAGAAAGAAAAAAAAAATGAATTAAAAATGACAACTTGTAAACATTGGCTTACAAGGTTATACTTAACTTGCCTAATTTTAAAATCAAGTCCCTTATGTCTCTATTGTTGACCAATGTTTTAATAACCGGACCGGTTGTCGAACCGGTTAAGCAACCGGTTCCGGTCCAACCGGTTGAACCGGTTGAACCGGCCGGTTCAACCGGATTTAATTTTTTCAAATAAATAAATATTTAAAAAAATTTAAAAAAACATTAAAAAAATAAGTAAAAAAATAATTTCAAAAAAATAAAGAAAAAAATAATAAAAAAAGATACAAAAATTACATATTGCAAATTTAAATTACCTTTATAAGGTCATAAAGTTTTAACTTTTACATAAAAATTAAAAATTTTTCAAAAATACAAATATACAAAAAAATACAACTATACAACAAATATTGAAAAAAATAAAGAATTAAATAAAAATATAAGTCTACAAGTATACAACAACAACAATAATGATTAAAAAAATTAAAAACCAAACCGTTCAAATATTTGGTTTAACACTTTAACTTTAATGAGTTTAATTATTGATTAGTGTAAAATTATAAGTTAATCATAATAAATTAATAATAATAAATTATAATATATTGATATTTTTTATGCATTTTGTTTTTTATTTTTTTGACTTTTTTGTCTTTTTAAAATTTGGACGGAGTTAATTAGTTTATTAAGTTGATATAAGTTTTTAATTATAAAATAAATTAATTAAATAAATTAATTAAATCAATAAATTAACCGGTCCGGTCCAACCGGTTCACCGGTTCACCGGTTGAACCGGTTGAACCGGCCGGTCCGGTTCTTTTGTAGTATATATTACTAACCGGACCGGTTTACCGGCCGGTTCCCGGTTGAACCGGTTGAACCGGCCGGTCCGGTCCGGTTTTTAAATCATTGTTGTTGACCGTTATTCATAAAATTAGGTATATATATATATATTTTGTGGGGTGTAGTGTAGGGTTTAGGCTTAGGTTTAGGTTGTTTATAATTTTGTAGTTATGTGCACAATGATGCACAGTATTTGAAACCGAACACTTCTCCTTTCCGTAACTAGGGAAGATGACTTCTATAAAGTCACCAATTTCTAACTATTGGCTTTTATGAATGACTAATTCTTTATGGTTAAAGCTGAAATCAATGCCTTTAATTAATGCTCCAAAGTATTAAAAAAATGGTAGGTTCTACCATATAAATTATTTTAGGGATAAATTTAAAATTATTTTTTTTAATTACTATTTTTTTTAGAATAATTACCAAATTCATCAAATTAATTATTTTTGATTAATTTCATGTAGTTTGAAGTTTTTGGTGATTGATATCCATATATAATAAGTTCGAATACATAAATATTGTTTTTATGAGGATATACAAGCAAATGCACACTTAGTAGAAATAAATTTAAAAATATCTTTTTTGGCGAGGTAATATGCACAAATATTCATTGTCCATGGCATACTAGGAAAACTTTACAATAATCTCTAGGTAAATATGCATTAATAAAATAACAAAATGCATTGAGAATACGTTTACACTTGTTCAAAATTATTCCTAATGTCATTCAATTATCATATTCATAAGCCTACAAGAACCCAATGAAATGTGTGACATTGTTGAGTTTCATTGAGAAGAAGTTACAAAGAAGAAGATGAAGCCAAAAGAGAGAAAGGGAAGGAAGCTGAGTTAGTTGGCAATTATTTGCCATGTCAGCAGTTAGTTAAGAAGTTAACCACGTCAACAAGGGATTTTCTGGTCTTTTCATTCATTTGTATAAACTCAATACAACTTTATAAATACAAAGTGTAAACTTTTGTTATAGAATGAATGAATGTGAAGTGATATTGATTTGTTTTCCTCCAACTCATTTCTTTTCATTGTTCGTGATGTTCTTGAGTCTCCTTCTTCTTCTTCTTCTTCATTGTTTTCTTTAGCACCATTGTTCTTAATCTCTGAAACAAAGAAGGTACAGAGTATATACAATAGGATTCTGATCTATTGGTGTAGAGGATTTGATCATTCTTAAGCTGTTGAAGGTGTCAAGGAGCTCAGCCTTGCACCAAATGGATTTCTTCATGGTATTAGAGACTAGAATCCTTTTTTTTGGCTATATGATAGTCTAATTTTTGTGAAAAAAATTTGTTTCTTGCTGCGTTCCTAGTCGTTCTTTAGTTTTCTCTTGAAATATCATGGATGAGAGTGTCATGAATGCTAGTAGAGGATCAATTGATCCGAATGATATATACTATATACATGCAAGTGATAGCCCGGGTATGATGCTGGTGTCTAAATCTTTTGATGGCCATGGTTTTGGATCTTGGAGATGAGCCATATTGTTAGCTTTGACTACAAAGAATAAACAGAATTTATTAATGGTTTTTGTAAAAGGCCAGAAGATGATCCTGCTGAATTTTCTCTTTAGGAGAGGTGCAATAGCATGGTGATAACATGGATCTTGAATGCTTTAACAAAAGAAATTTCTGATAGTGTTGTATATTTTGATTTTGCTAGAGAAGTTTGGCTTGAATTAAAGGAGAGATTTGGCCAATTGAATGGGTCACAAAGTTGAGTCAGGTTTCACAAGGGACAAGTAACATTACTGCGTATTTTACCAAGATAAAAAAAATTGTGGGAAGAGATTCAATCTCTCAGTAAGCTTCCCAAAGGTTCTTGTGGTGTTTTGAATCAATATACTTATGGTGTGATACAAGAATCACAGAAAAATTGATGAGAATCGGAGGCTAATGCAATTCTTGATGGGCTTGAACGAAAGCTACACTACTGAAAGAGTAAATATCTTGATGATGCGGCCTTTGTCTGTAGTTCGACAAGCTTATTCTTTGCTAATCAAAGTGGAAAAACAAAGGGAAATTAGATCTAGTCCGCAAAATGTTTCAAATGGGATGCTAATAAATGTTGACTCATCCAACATTTCAAGGAATCATATTGGAAGAAATTTTACCAATTTCAAAAATAGATACAAACCAAAGTTCAAAAGGATGTTCTATGATTATTGCAAAAAAATAGGTCATACAAAAGAGAAGCGCTATAAATTGCATGGTTTCCCCAATAATCCTAAGGCTGGAAGAGATAGGAGAATTTTTACATGTCACGCCCCGAACCTGGTGCGCTGACAAACGGCCGCAGACTCACAAGGCAGGGCCCAGTGAACCTGCAAGGCCTCAAAACCTAACACAGACTAGGAGTAGAAAATAAACTGACAGAATACCAAGTAAGAGTACAACTTAAGGTTTACAACCAACTCGAATACAAGGTAAATGAAAAATACAGACATGACCTACAAGGGAGGTTCTTAAACAATAATACAAGCGATACAAAGACATAAGTCTTAAGGCATAAATCCCAAAGAAGACATCTCTGGAAGCCTTCTAAGATCCCACGGGTCTCATCGCTCCCGATCCGAAAAAGGATTTAAAAGTAAATCCATGAGCTCACTAGCCCGATGAAGTAATCCAAAAACAAAGCTGAAAGCAAAAGTTCGAGTCCGAAATTTACACAAAAAAATAATGCAATAGCACAAAAATAGTGTAAACAAAATCAAAAGTAAAAACAATAAATACAATATCCAAAGTATGACTCCAAATTCATCGAAAGTGCCAAAGGTCATTTGTTTACCCTCGGTGATGGACCCGAGCCGAAATAATCGAAATCATTTATTTACCCTCGGTGACCCGAGGCCCGAATAACAGGTGACCGTTGATTATTTCACCGAACGGACACGGTGCAGCTGCAGTCTCATTTTCCAAAAAAATTACTTGTCGACAAGGTCGGGGTTTAACCCCCACGCGAGGGGTTGCATATTGTTCATTTGGAGACCAAAAAAATTCGAGATACAATTCCAAGCCAAGAATACGAGAATATTCACAAGTATTTTTCCAAAAAAATTCATCTAATAAAAATAAAGTAAATAATAAAATAAACAGATAAATAAATAATGTAAAAAGGAAATACTCACTTTTTCCAAGCCTAAGCTCGGTTTTCACTTTGGAGAAATAATAACAACATTTCACAAATATTTTTCCCAAAAATTCAAGAAAAATAAAAAGATTTACCAAAAAAATAAAAAAATAAAAAAATAAAAATAACACAAGTATAAATAATAGTGAAACCAATAAATAATTATTAGACCAATCTCAAGGAAGAAATGCATTAGTACAATAATATACTAAAAATTTGTAAAAAAATACAAGGGTCTAATGTATCTTATCAATTGAAGAAAAAAATGGCCCACCTAAAAACCAAAATAGCTAGGAAAAATAATTTCAAAGGAAATATTGTCAAAAACAAGGATGTTAAAAAAATTTTTAGGAAGGTGATAGGCAAGGACATAGAGGCAAGTGGATATTTAAGGGATAAATGTATAACCCAAATAATATATAGGTAATTCAAGTTGATGTTAGGTGGACCAAGGATTCAAGCACTTAATAAATCTCAAGTTTTTTTGCTATTGGGAATAAACATGGTTACAAAAAGGATAATTACTTTTGCCAAATATTTGGAAGTAACAAGGAAATAACATATATAAGTTTTTGGCAAATAATAGCACTATGGTTCCAACTAAGTATAGAAACTTCTCTTCCTCTAAAAAAACACAAGACATAAATAGATGGCATTCCCACAATAATTTTTTTAAAGAATAAATGCAAACAAAAATTTCAGAAATTTTGCATGAAAAATAAATCAAAAACAACAAAAATTTAAATACAAGAGTTTAAGGGATTACTTACTTGGTGATCCTAAATTCAAAAAGAGATCCAAGATGATGCTCAAGGTGGTCCTAAAATCCAAGGGAAAAACCAACCAAATATACATGAATATTTGGAAGAGTTCAAAGCACAAAAAGTTCATGCTAAGCTAGTCTAAAAAAATACCCCATTAAAAACAACAACAATATGGAAGTATCTACAAGTAGATCTAACATAAAAACTAATACTAGTGGTAATAACAATGATGTGGGAAGGGAACATAGAATGATTAATAGGAACAAGGAAAAATAGGTGAGAGAAACAAGGATGGAAATAAATCTCCTAGCACAAGTAGTAGATCAATGCATGCATGCATGCATGTATATATATATATATAATCACAAGGATGCAAAAAAATATATAAGGTCCAACACACATGCCAAAACTACAAAAACTAAACATTCATTAGGCATGCAAAAAAACTTGGGTTTTTGGCTTGGGTTTCAAGCAAAAATGGTATCAACATATAGATGGTTCCATGAATAAAAACTTTATGTACCATGGAGACCAAGAACTAAAAGATACTCAAGAGGCACAAGGGTGGGTTTCAACATGCATAAGGAGAGGGTTTTTCATGCAAGGATAAGCACCAAGAAAAATATCAACCAACAACTTCATGCAAACATAAGCAACAAGACAACCACCATCATGCATGAGAGGGAGATTAGCTTCCGGACAAGGTGAACACCCTTCGACAAATACCTCGAGTTGTTGACGAGTTGAAGAGCTCCTCCCGGTTTGATCGCCGCCGCTACAGTGCTCCGGTGAGGTGCTTCACTCTTAAGGCTTCAATGGAGAGGAGAGTGAGGTTAGAGGGTGGAAAGAAGCAAGGAAGGGTAGTGATAATGCAAGGGATGAGGAAATAATGCCAGGAGACAAAGATGGGACTGAAATCCTGGAATCCCTCCATGTTATCCTCCTTTGCAAGCTTTTCAAAACAACCAGCCAAAAAAAGATTAAGGGGAAAGTAAGTATGATTAGCAACTAAGGCAAGCTTTAATTAAGGACGTGGTCCACAATCCTCCCCTCCTTAAAAGAGTTTAGTCCTCTAAACTCGCACTTGCCCTGAGAAAAAAGAAAATGATACTTCTCTCTCATAACAGACTCTAATTCCCAAGTTGCCTCACGCTCAGAATGGTTTCTCCATTGGACTTTGACATAAGGAATGGCCCGCCTCCTCAGTTCTTGCTTCTTAAAATCTACAATCTTTACCGGTTGCTCTTCGAAGGACAAATCGCTATTTAATTCAAAATCTGAGAACTAGATCACATGATCAGGGTTGGAAACATATTTCCTCAGCATTGAGACATGGAACACATTATGTACTCGAGAGAGAGCAGGTGGAAGGGCAAGCCGATAAGGCACCTCACCAATACGTTCCAAGATTTCAAAAGGGCCAATGAAACGAGGACTAAGTTTACCTTTTACACCAAAGCGAACAATTCCTTTAGCAGGAGCAACTTTCAAGAACACGTGATCTCCCACTTGGAATTCCAAGTTCTTTCTTCTACTGTCTGCATAACTTTTCTGCCGGCTCTGAGCTGCTTGTAATCGATTTCTAATTTGGCGAACTTTCTCAACTGTTATCTGCACAATCTCTGGCCCCAAAAGTTTTCTTTCTCCTACATCGTCCCAACAGATAGGTGACCTGCACTGCCTCCCGTACAAAGCCTCATAGGGAGCCATCTGGATACTTGCCTGGTAGCTGTTGTTATAAGAAAATTCTATCAAGGGTAGATGTCGATCCCAAGCACCTCCAAAATCTAGCATATATGCTCGCAACATGTTTTCCAAAATTTGAATAGTTTGTTCTGATTGCCCATCAGTTTGAGGATGAAAAGTCGTACTGAAAGTGAGTTTCGTCCCTAAAGCTTTATGTAGGCTCCTCCAGAAATGAGCTATGAACCGCGAGTCCCGATCAGAGACGATGGTTACTGGAACACCATGCAGCTTCACAATCTGGTCAATATATAACTCAGCAAGTTTTTCCAAAGACAAACCGGTCTTAATAACTAAGAAGTGAGCGGACTTAGTTAACCTATCAACTACTACCCACACACTGTCAAAACCTTTATTGGTCTTAGGAAAACCAGACACAAAGTCCATAGCTATATTCTCCCATTTCCACTCAGGAATAGGAAGAGGTTGGAGAAGTCCTGCAGGTCTTTGATGCTCCACCTTTACTTGTTGACAAGTCAAACATTGCGCCACAAACTGAGCAATCTCTCGCTTCATGTTGTTCCACCAAAAGTTGAGCTTCAAGTCCTTGTACATTTTTGTGCTGCCAGGATGCACTGAGTAACTAGAGAAGTGGGCTTCTTCCAAAATCTCCTTCTTTAAATCTAGAACATTTGGTACACAGATCCGATCACCAAATCTGATTGAGCCATCCTCATGGATTCTAAATTGACCTTGGGAACCATCTATTACTTCTTGACGGATCTTCTGTAGGTAATCATCTTTTTCTTGAGCTATCTTGATCCTTTCCAGCAGAGTAGGTCGTAAAACCATGTTTGCTATAGAAGCACTGGCACTCGGCAGAAATATCTGAAGTTCCATTCTTCTTATATCCTCCAAAATAGACCTTTAAGAAGTGATCAATGCCGCCACACTGCCAAAATACTTTCTACTAAGCGCATCGGCCACAACATTAGCCTTGCAAGGTGATAACTGATAGTCAGATCATAATCTTTCATCAACTCTAACCATCTTCTCTGTCTCAAATTCAGCTCTTTCTGGGTGAAAATATACTTGAGGCTCTTGTGATCTGTAAATACTTCACATGATTCTCCATAAAGGTAGTGTCTCCAGATCTTCAAAGCAAAAATCACTGCAGCAAGCTCCAAGTCATGGGTGGGATAGTTCTCCTCAAAAGGTTTAAGTTGCCTAGAGGCATAGGCAACTACTCGGCCATTTTGCACAAGACACAGCCCAACCCCGTCTTACAAGCATCACTATAAATAGTGAAACCATCTCCAGGAGAAGGAAGTGTGAGGATAGGTGCTGACACCAAACGACGCTTTAACTCCTGGAAGCTCTGTTCACACTTATTGGACCACTGAAAGTTTGTCCCTTTCCTTGTAAGTCTCGTCAATGGTGCTGCCAACACTGAGAATCCTTCAACAAATCTTCTATAGTAACCTGCCAGTCCCAAAAAGCTACGAATTTCTGTCACACTTGTCGGCCTTTTCCACTCTACGACTGCTTCAATCTTGGTAGGATCCACAGAGATGCCGTCTTTGGTTATGACATGGCCAAGGAAAGCCACTCGATCTAGCCAAAATTCACACTTAGAGAATTTGGCGAAAAGTTTCCTCTCTCTGAGTGTCCCCAACATGATCCTCAAATGCTCTTCATGCTCCTCCTGATTTCTAGAATACACCAAGATGTCGTCGATGAACACCACAACAAATTTGTCCAGGAAAGGTTTGAAAGTTCTGTTCATCAAATCCATGAAAGTAGCTAGTGCATTAGTCAACCCGAAAGGCATTACTAGGAACTCGTAATGACCATAACGAGTTCGAAATGCAAAAATTGGTACATCCTCTTGCTTGATCTTCAGTTGGTGGTATCCCGTTCTGAGGTCAATCTTCGAGAAAACTTGCGAACCTTGCAGCTGATCAAATAGGTCATCAATCCTTGGTAATGGATATCTGTTCTTCACAGTCACTTTATTTAGCTCCCGATAGTCGATGCATAATCTCAAGCTGCCATCTTTCTTTTTCACAAAAAGTACAGGAGCTCCCCAAGGAGAAACACTCGGACGGATGAAACCTTTATCGAGAAGTTCTTCAAGCTGCTTCTTCAATTCAACTAGCTCAGCAGGGGCCATCCTATAAGGGGCCTTAGAGATGCAATTAGTGCCTGGGACTAGGTTAATAGAGAATTCTATCTCCCTGTCCGGAGGCAACCCCGGAAGATCTTCAGGAAACACATCTAGAAATTCCCTCACTACTGGGATATCTTCAAGCACCTGACCTCCACTCTTGACTTCTACCACAGTGGCGAGGACTCCTGAGCACCCACTCAAAAGTAATTTCTTAGCTTGCAGGGCAGAAATTACTCGAGCTGGTGATACGGAAGCACTCCCAAGGAAAGAGAACTCTGGTTCTCCAGGGATTCTAAAGTCAACTCTTTTCCTATGGCAATCTACCACGGCATGGGTGGAGGATAACCAGTCCATCCCCAAAATAACATCAAAGTCCTTCATGCTCATGACATGGAGATCAGCTAGCAACACATGATTATCAATTGCCACAGGACAGTTTACACAAACTGTGCTGATTACTAAGGCATCACCAACAGGTGTAGCAACACTCAAATCAGAATCCAACACAACAGCAGGCAAAGCATGCTTCCGAACAAATATAGAAGAAATAAAGGAATGCGTAGCTCCAGAATCAAACAAAACACATGCATAAGCAGAATATACTGGTAAAGTACCTGACACCACAGCATTGGAGGCATGAGCATCCTCCTGAGTCAGTGCATAGACTCGTCCTTGAGTCCTAGGTCTGCCCGTCTTCTGATGGGTTGAGGAAGATGGTTGTCCATTAACAGCTTTTCCTTCACGCTGTTCCGAAGGAACCTGGGGTTTCTGTGCTGGTACCACCCTGGAACTCTGCCCACTAAAAGTCTGTTGAGGCTTAGAAAGCATTTGCGGACACTGAGCAATGCGGTGACCTTGACTGCCACAACTATAACAAGCTCCGGAAGCCCGTCTGCAATCTGTAGTCTTGTGAGCTCCACCACAAGTAGCACAACTTGGCTGGTTAGTCCGGGGAGGAGGGATAGGGGGCAACTTGCGAGGTCGTTGTGCCGGTGGTCCATTGACTGTTTGTGACTCATCTTGAACTCTATTGCCGGAGTTGCTCCTGTCTCCCGCTCCAGTAGGTCAGGTACTTTGGTTGTCAAAATTCCTGCCTCTCTTCTTCTGGAAGCTTTTCTTCTGTTCCTGAGTATCCTTCCAAACAGAATCTAGGGACTTAGCGCGTCCCACCACTTCAGCATAAGTACTCAAATGCAGAGGTGCTAGTCCCCTACGAATGTGAGGATGTAACCCCTCCTCGAATCGATTCGCCCGACTCTGATCATCTTCCACTAGTTTCGAAGCATACTTGGATAGTCGATCAAACTCCACTTCGTACTCATCTACTGACCTATTCCCCTGTGTCAAACGGATGAACTGTCGCTCTAGTTGCCTCTGCTTGTCCCTGGTAAAGTACTTCCCGAAGAGTGTCTTCCTCAGTTCTGCCCATGATTCAAACTCTTTTCCTTGCCTGATCCTAATTTCCCCATTATACTAATCTTTTGCAGGTCCTTGAATCATGTAGATGCCGAACCTGAGCTTCTCTTCTGGAGTACAGTTCATTACGGCAAAAGCTTTCTCCATCTTTGCTACCCACTGGTCTACCTCATCTGGATTGGTGGTTCCTTCAAATGGCGGGGGTCCTGTACTCCTAAATTCCATAACTGTCCTTTGTTTGGGCTCCTTAGGGGGAGGAGGAGGTGGCGGTGTTGGTTGTTGAGATAAATGTTGTTCCCGCACCAACCCCACTACTTCACGCAAAAGCTCCAGCATCACCCCTGGATTGTTAGAAGAATCTGTTTGGTTTCCACCTTGGCCTTCCTGAGTAGCTGCTGTTTGCCCAAGCAAATCATTCATGCTCCTGTTAGCTGCTCTACGAGGCATTCTGCAAAAACCCTAACCCAATTAGAAACTAGGGTGCGAGGACAACAAAGGTTTAAAGAAGGTAGGTAATCAAATCAAGCAGAACCATTACTCTAATACAACGAGGCTTAACCACAATCTAAACAGGTATCCCTGGGAAGATAATAAGAATACCACCAAAAGAGAACATGATCGTGGAAAAGCAGATGATCAAGCAACACTTAGGTACTACTAGTCTTAGAGAATAACAACAAAGCATACAAGGAGAAAGGTTTAGCAATCAAACACCAAAGATAAGTCTAAGAAAGGGAAAAAGATGCACTAGCAGCTTCCACAACTCTCCTGGGCTGAACTCTCAACATGAACCACGGTAGAGTGAGCAGGAGAAGTAACTGGATCCTCCACCAAAATCCTTGTAGCCAGTTTCGCAGCCCTTCTTTTTTCCCGCTCTTCCCTACGTATGAAATACTCACGGCCTTGCACGGTTCTTGGTGATAATACGGCTAGGTCAGTATTATCCCGGAGGGGATATACAGGACCAAGGCGGCGGAGAATAGCCAAGAAATAGTCATAAGCGGTAGCTGTTTCTTCAGAAAGTCCGTCCTTACGCATCCACCTTCCAATGTCCCACTGCATCATGCGAATATCAGTCTCTTCTTCATACAGCTCTCTCATGGTCTTTGCTATCAGTGAGCTGAAATCACGGGTGTTCATGCTTATCACCATAGAAGATGATGGCATGAGAGGATGAACTACTGCTCCACTGGACGGTTCATAGCTTTCCAGCTTCTTCAATCGCTTTTTCTCTCCTTTCTTCTCTGTCCTGATAAGTTGTTCGACTGCTTCCTTGTTGTATCCCAAGGTCGGGTCTGTCATCGTCCCCGCTTAAGTCCTCGAAGTTATCTTCTTCCTAACAAAAACATAAGAATCAATGCACAAGAATACAAGCAATATTATACTGAACATATCCTCTACCAAAATCATCAATCATCCTAAGAATTTCACGCTGAAGACTCTATCTATACTGCCAGGATCGTTAGACAGGAGGTTTATCTAATTCTCTCTGATACCACTTGATTTGTCACGCCCCGAACCTGGTGCGCTGACAAACGGCCGCAGACTCACAAGGCAGGGCCCAGTGAACCTGCAAGGCCTCAAAAACCCTAACATGCACTAGGAGTAGAAAAATAAACCCGATGTAATACCAAGTAAGAGTACAACTTAAGGTTTACAACCAACTCGAATACAAGGTAAATGAAAAATACAGCATGACCTACAAGGAGGTTCTTAAACAATAATACAACTGATACAAAGCCATAAGTCTTAAGGCATAAATCCCAAAGAAGACATCTACCTGAAGCCTTCTAAGATCCCTCGGGTCTCATCGCTCCCGATCCGAAAAAGGATTTAAAAGTAAATCCATGAGCTCACTAGCCCAAAGAAGTAATCCAAAACAAACTGAAAGCAAAAAGTTCAGTCTCGAAATTTGCACAAAAAAATAATGCAATAGCACAAAAATAGTGTAAACAAAAATCAAAGGTAAAACAATAAATACAATATCCAAAGTATGACTCCAAATTCACCGAAAGTGCCAAAGGTCATTTGTTTACCCTCGGTGATGCACTCCGAGCCAAAAATAATCGAAATCATTTATTTACCCTCGGTGACCCGAGACTCGAATAACAGTGGTCGTTGATTATTTCACCGAACGGACACGGTGCAGAACTGCAGTCTCATTTTCCAAAAAAATTACTTGTCGACAAGGTCGTGGGTTTAACCCCCCACCCGATGTGGTTGCATATTGTTCATTTGGAGACCAAAAAAATTCAGATACAATTCCAAGCCAAGAATACGGAATATTCACAAGTATTTTTCCAAAAAAATTCATCTAATAAAATAAAGTAAATAATAAAATAAACAGATAAATAAATAATGTAAAAGGAAATACTCACTTTTCCAAGCCTAAGCCTGGTTTTCACTTTGGAGAAATAATAACAACATTTCACAAATATTTTCCCAAAATTCAAGAAAATAAAAGATTTACCAAAAATAAAAATAAAAATAAAATAACACAAGTATAAATAATAGTGAAACCAATAAATAATTATTCGACCAATCTCAAGGAAGAAATGCATTAGTACAATAATATACTAAAATTTGTAAAAAATACAAGGTCTAATGTATCTTATCAATTGAAGAAAAATGGCCCACCTAAAACCAAAATAGCTAGGAAAATAATTTCAAAGGAAATATTGTCAAAACAAGGATGTTAAAAATTTTAGGAAGGTGATAGGCAAGGACATAGAGGCAAGTGGATATTTAAGGGATAAATGTATAACCCAAATAATATATAGGTAATTCAAGTTGATGTTAGGTGGACCAAGGATTCAAGCACTTAATAAATCTCAAGTTTTTGCTATTGGGAATAAACATGGTTACAAAAAGGATAATTACTTTGCCAAATATTTGGAAGTAACAAGGAAATAACATATATAAGTTTTGGCAAATAATAGCACTATGGTTCCAACTAAGTATAGAAACTTCTCTTCCTCTAAAAACACAAGACATAAATAGATGGCATTCCCACAATAATTTTTAAAGAATAAATGCAAACAAAATTTCAGAAATTTTGCATGAAAATAAATCAAAACAACAAAATTTAAATACAAGAGTTTAAGGGATTACTTACTTGGTGATCCTAAATTCAAAAGAGATCCAAGATGATGCTCAAGGTGGTCCTAAAATCCAAGGGAAAACCAACCAAATATACATGAATATTTGGAAGAGTTCAAGCACAAAAGTTCATGCTAAGCTAGTCTAAAAATACCCCATTAAAACAACAACAATATGGAAGTATCTACAAGTAGATCTAACATAAAACTAATACTAGTGGTAATAACAATGATGTGGGAAGGGAACATAGAATGATTAATAGGAACAAGGAAAATAGGTGAGAGAAACAAGGATGGAAATAAATCTCCTAGCACAAGTAGTAGATCAATGCATGCATGCATGCATGTATATATATATATATAATCACAAGGATGCAAAAATATATAAGGTCCAACACACATGCCAAAACTACAAAACTAAACATTCATTAGGCATGCAAAAACTTGGGTTTTTGGCTTGGGTTTCAAGCAAAATGGTATCAACATATAGATGGTTCCATGAATAAAACTTTATGTACCATGGAGACCAAGAACTAAAGATACTCAAGAGGCACAAGGGTGGGTTTCAACATGCATAAGGAGAGGGTTTTCATGCAAGGATAAGCACCAAGAAAAATATCAACCAACAACTTCATGCAAACATAAGCAACAAGACAACCACCATCATGCATGAGAGGGAGATTAGCTTCCGGACAAGGTGAACACCCTTCAGCAAATACCTCTGAGTTGTTGACGAGTTGAAGAGCTCCTCCCCGGTTTGATCGCCGCCGCTACAGTGCTCCGGTGAGGTGCTTCACTCTTAAGGCTTCAATGGAGAGGGGAGTGAGGTTAGAGGGTGGAAGGAAGCAAGGAAGGGTAGTGATAATGCAAGGGATGAGGAAATAATGCCAGGAGACAAAGATGGGACTGAAATCATGGAATCCCTCCATGTTTTCCTCCTTTGCAAGCTTTTCAAAACAACCAGCCAAAAAAAGATTAAGGGGAAAGTAAGTATGATTAGCAACTAAGGCAAGCTTTAATTAAGGGTGGGGTCCACATTACATCAGTTTAAACATCCAATACAGAAGCTGATTTTAATTGATAGAGTACTAGTGGTAATGTACCATAGTTAACTGAAGCTCAGTGCACTAAACTAATAGCTTTTCTGAATGATTTATCAAATACTAATTGTTTGGATTGTATGTCCCGGAATGCCAATCTTGCCTCCACTTCATTTGCATTGTCAAGTATGTCTTTTGAATCCTTCTTCAATATAGATAACTCATATGTTCTTAACAGTAGTGGTAAGCTTTCCAATGTTAATATACGTGGATACTTGATTCTGGAGCATCTGATCATATGTGTCATGATGCATCTTTCTTTGTTTCATTGAATTCATTATCCAAACCTTTCAAAATTACCTTACCCACTGGCTTTGAAATTATAATTTCACATTTTGGAACTATAAAATTAACAGATGAACCAATGCTTTGCTTGTTCCTACCTTTCCTTATAACTTGCTACCTATTGAAAATTTAATTCAGCAATTTAATTGCAACATTACCTTTACTTTGAACTCTACATTTTATAGGGCCCATCACTAAAGAGGCCATTGGTTCTTGGTAAGGCATTCAAGGGCTTGTACTTGCTGCACACTTAAGGAGCATCATCAGATAGAGAACCTTCTTTGAATTCTACCTATGTTGAATGTTAACAATGTTCATTTTCAAATTGTTCTCTCCCTTCTAAATTCTTTAGTTCTATAAATAAATACAATTCTCTTGAATTGTGGCACATTAGACTTGGACATTTACTTTTCCACAAAATCAAACAACTTTCCTTGATGAATACTAGTTCTATATTTGATCTTTAAATAAGTGCAATATCTATCTAAAATCAAGACAACATAAATTGACATTTCCTAATAGCTACATCAAAACAATTAATTTTCTAATCATAGTTGATGATTTCAGTAGAACAACTTGGACTTATTTTCTCACAACTAAAAAAGATGCATTTTGTTTTAAAGAATTTCATTCAATGGTAGAAACTCAATATCAAGCTAGAATAAAACAAATTAGGTCTGATATTGAATATGAACTAGGAAGTAGCTCAGATCTGTAAACTTATTTTTAGCTAAGGGAATCATTCGACAAACCTCATGTGTTTACACACCTCAGCAGAATGGAATAGTTAAGAGAAGACACAAGCACCTTTTGGAAACAGCTAGAGCTTTGTTATTTTAGCCCAATGTTCCACTGAAATATTGGGAAGAATGTGTTCTCACTGCAACCTATTTGATTAATAGATTTCCCTCTAAACTTTTGAATTACAAGACACCTTTTGACTTTTTTTTTTGGCAAGTCACCAAAATATACTCATATTAAACCTTTGGCTGTCTTTGGTTTGTGACAAATATTAACAAATTCAAAGATAAATTTCAACCAAGAGCTAAATCAGGTGTTTTTCTAGGATATCCTTTTGGTATCAAAGGATATAAAATTCTTCTTCTTGAAACTTTTCAAATTGTTGTTTCTAGATATGTCATATTTCATGAAACCATTTTTTCTTTCCACAATACTAAAAAGTTAGAATTTCCTACTAGAAACTTGCCAATTCCCATTCTAGAAGACCTTCATAGTGTAATTGAAAATCCTGTACCTACTTTAAACCCTACATAATTATTCATTCCTACAATACCACATTTTCATTCCCAAGCTAAACAAGTAGCCACAAGAAGGTCAACCAAAAATCACAATGCTCCATCTTATTTGAGTGATTACCTTTGCAATAATGCAAGATCCACAATTCGCAAGACTGTTCTGTAAATTGTGCACATATAATTATCAATAATTTCTCTTTTTCTAAACACATTTGCTTCTCTTCATTAAATCAACAAAACCAAAAAATGTTTCCACTACTTTTTACTCAATATGAGCCACAAACCTATGAAGAAGCAATTGGAAAACCTGCATGGGAAGAGGCAATGAAAAAGGAATTTGAAGTACTAAAAGCAAATCAGACATGGGTATTGACTTCATTGCCAAAGGGGAAGAAGCCAATAAGCTGTACATGGATTTACAAAATTAAGCACAAGGCTAATGGAAGTGTTGAGAAATATAAAGTAAGACTAGTAGTCAAAGGTTTTAGTCAAAAGAAGGGGATTGACTATTCAGAAACTTTGTCTCCAATTGTTAAAATGACCGTTGTGAGAAGCCTTATTGTAGTGACTATTAAAAATTAACAGAAAATGTTTCAATTAGATATGAATAATGCTTTCTTGCATGAGGATCTACATGAGGAAATTTATATGAAAATTCCATTAGGATATACTTGTTCAAAATAATCAAATGATATGCAAATTGAATAAATCCTTGTATGGTCTCAAGCAAGCATCTACACAATGGTATGAAAAATTGTCTAAAGCTCTCAGGTCAAGAGGATATCAGAATTCAAAAAATGATTAGTCTCTATTCTATAAGATAACCAATGGAAAAGTTCTTTTCCTAGCCATCTATGTAGATGATATATTGATGCCAAGCAATGATGAGGAAGAGATGGAAAACTTGAAATATTTCCTGGACTAACAATTTAAAATCAAAGACTTGGGGAAACTGCATAATTTCTTAAGTATTATAGCCATTCAAAAGAATCACAATTGTATACTTAGTTAAAGGAAATTTACATTGGATCTGCTAGATGTGTTTCACTGTAATTCACTCACTGCCGTATCATGTCCTCTAATTCCTGGGAAAAGTTGACAACTGATATACGTGATCCTTTTGATGATCTAGCTCTTTATAGATAATTGGTTTTTAAGCTAAATTACCTTAACAATATTAGACCTGATTTGGCATTCTTAGTACAATATTTAAGCCAATTTATGGCTTCCGCTCACAAACAACATATGGATGCAGCATTGCATGTTCTAAGATACTTAAAATCAAATCCAAATCAAGGAATTGTCATTAATTCAGAATTTTTATTTCAGCTTCAGCCTATTGTGATTCAGATTATGCTTCATGCACTCAAACTAGAAAATAAGCGAATGGTTTTTATATTATGTCAGGTAACTCACTGACTCGTCTGAATATGCATGTAAACCGCAAGTGCACGGGTGTCGAAGTAATAATACCCCGGTGAGAGGGTAGTCGAATCCACAGGGAATAGTGCTTAGAACCACCAAGATTGCTATTTAACTAGAATGAAAATATATTGAAAGTGATGTGACAACAAACTCAATGCAAATGAAAATAAGAAAAGATAAAGGAGGCGCAATTAAAAGATAGGGGAGGCAATCGACGATAATTGGGGTACCCGGATATTGTTCCGCCTAGGACAATCGTTTCAAGTGCAAGAAACCTATATTATGCTTCCTAATTAATGTAATAGTGAGTCGTGGAAATCCTTAATTGCATAGTCCCAAATCTAAGGTCAACCATGCCTAACTCTATACATGTCCCAGAGGAGAAATCGAACAATCTCAACACCTCACACTCGTATAAAATTGCAATGAGCTCTAGGGATTCCATGTGATAAACCCTATTCCTATGTATAGACCTAACCCTTTGGTCCATGCAAAAGATCCCTAGCCACAATTAAGCCCTAGATGCTAAAATCATTTCAACGCTTCAGTCCGTAACACTCGCAACTAAGCCCCACCGGAAGGCCATTCCTTAGCCCATTCACTCTACTATGGCCGCAAAGAACTCTTGGAATGTGGAGGTAGGATAGATCACACCGGAGGGGAAAGGGGACGCTCCGCTACCTCTCGACTCACCCTCTCAACCCTCTCCAATCTAGCTTTGTCAAACTCTCATGGTGTGTCACTCACTCACAAGAGTTACCAAGAAGAACTCTCAACCCTAGTGTCACTCTAGGGGAGTATTTATACAATCAAGCATACAAGATTGGAACTCACAATAAACATCAATTAATTGAAAGTATAATAAAGAGATTCAATGAAACGAATACATCCTAGGGTTCACAAATACCCAAGTACCCACTAGGGATTTAGCTCTCCATGAAGCAAAATACAATAGATAATGAAATCAAAAGTAAAGAGATGCAATCCATGAATGAAAACCCCCTTGTGTTCGTGGCGAAGGTCTTGTGGATCGGCAGCGTCTTCTTCAAAGGTCCCCTCGTTAAACCTAGGGCACACCTCACCGGATCGGTGCTGACGAAAGCTCCCCCAATAGCTCTCTTCCAAAGGAAACGCGGTGTCGAAGGCCGTCAAAGCTCTCCAAAGCCTTGCCAAAGCCTCTCCAAACCCTAGCCACCGGTACCTCCAAAGATGGAGAAAGGTGGAAGAAAAGATAGGGGAAAAGATAGAGAAATCGGGGCTGAATCACGGCTTTTAAAGGGCTAGAATTCGGCATCCACACGGCAGTGTGGAATTTTCACACGCCCCTGTGAATTCTTTGGAATTCTGCTTTTTGGCTACAGTAATCTGCTACAGTACTCCCGCCAAAAAGACTCCCGAATCCACTTTTCATCGAGGCAACATAAACGGGCACACGTTTATGTCGTAGATCACGTCGCTTCTTCAATAAATGGTTTCATTGGTGAATATCTTGCTATCATTACACAAGTTGGGATACGCATATGTGACTACCTTCGTGCCCCTCCAACTCATTTTAATGGCTTGAATACATGGAGGTTGGCACACATTCACGTATCTTAGAGCTCCACTTGTGTCTTCGCGTTGTTGCTTCTAAAATTCCACCAAATAGTGCGTATACGATCTACTTTTGGCTTCTTTTCTTAAAACATAGCTTCACAACCCTACATGCGCAAAAGAACACAAATACACATGTATAAGAACTTAAACCTGATAAAAGTAATGCTCATTGTAAGGAAAGAACACTTCGCATTCTTATCACACAAGCACTTATCACTCACCAATCACTTGGAATGCTTAAAAGCAAAGCATAATTGCTTTATCTTCAGTGAAAACAGAATACAGGTCAATGAGGAGAGTTTGCTCTGAATTAGCATGGCTCACAAGACTACTAATATAATTAACTGTTCCATTAGTTTTACATGTACCTTTAAAATATGATAGCTAAGCTGCAACTATATTGCCAAAAATCACGTATTTTATGAAAGAGAAAAACATATCTAACTAGAGTGCCATTTTGTTAGAGAGCAGTTGCAAGGTGGACAAATATCTTTACAATATGTTCCATCTCAATCATAACTTGCAAACATATTTACTAAACCATTACCACGACTTGAACATTATCAATTGCTTTCCAAGTTAGGGGTTTCCTGATTACAGATCATCCTCCAACTTGAGGGGGATGTTGAGTTTCATGCAGAAGTTAAAGACAAGAAGATGAAGCCAAAAGAGAGAAATGGAAGAAAGTTGAGTTAGTTGGCAATTATTTGCCACATCAGAATAAAGTTAGCCATGTCAGCCAGTTACCTAAGAATTTAACCATGTCAGCAAGGGATTTTCTAGTCTTTTCATTCATTTGTATAAACTCAATGCAACTCTATAAATATAGAGTGTAAACATTTGTTATAGAATGAATGAATGTGAAGTGATATTGATATGTTTTTCTCCAACTCATTCCTTTTCATTGTTCTTAGTGTTCTTGAGTCACCATCTTCTTCTTTCTTCTTCTTCTTCTTCTTCTTCTTCTTCTTCTTCTTCTTCTTCTTCTTCTTCTTCTTCTTCGTTGTTTTCTTCTTCCTGATCCATTGGCACAAAGGATTTCAACATTCTGAAGCTATTAAAGGTGTCATGGAGCTCAGCCTTGGACCAAATGGATTTCTTCAAACATTGATTTATTGAACTCAGATAATAATACATGATCTTGATTGGATGGTATAAAGAAACCAAATATTTGTGTAGATATAAATTGAGAATCTTCGTATTGTTAAACAATGAGTTCGATTGTATGATTTTCTCATATATTTAACCCTATACCTTTATTTTGATTTTATTTGTTACTCCTTGTTTCCTACAATTTTTATTTGATGAGCTAAGTAAGCTCATTGTTCTTAATAAAGTTATGGTTTACAAGATACAAGGAGGTTTTTTTTGTGTTGGGTGACCGCTTGCTATCAGATGCTCAACAACCTATCACTACCACAGTGGAACAAACCTCCCATAGATAACCAAGTAGTAATAAACCAGTCGACTAGCCACAAAGGAATAAAATTCTTAATTTGTAGTAAGAAAATCTTGTGGAAAGCCGCTTGAATGCAAAGGAAAAACCATAATGCATCAAATTATATTCATGAACAAGAAATAGGCTAATACAATGTTTGATGCACAATAGGGTTTTCTGATGTCATGTCTTATGTTCAACCAATAAGAACAAGAAGATGAAGAAGACGAGTAAGAGAAGAACATGAACATAAGAAGAGAGATAGGGAAAGTGGCGAATAATTTTGTTTATCCCTTCATTATTTCCCTTTATCTAATATATGTTGAATCAATAAGAAACTCCATAACCAACTCAAAAACCACTCTGCCATATTGCCCCACTTCTCATGTTCTCACTCACATGACTCATGATTCATTCTCCACATAATAATTACATTATATAATCACATAGTGCAACCAGTCTCCTAGTAATGCGTATGCTTTTTTGAACTAGTTCACACAAGCACAGGTCCTCTTTAGGTACCAACATACTATCTCCATCACGTATTCTTGCTCTACCTACAACATTTTATTGGTGTTCTAGAAACATCTTGTCCATAAGATGCAAATTAGGGAAATCCTAGATTAACTCTGTAGTTGACTCCCACATGGCATCTGAAGTGGGCTGGCACTCCCATTAGATGAGTACTTGAGGCACTTTGTCAAAATCACTCTTTTAACTAAGATTGATCAAGGGTTTGTAAAATCATATAATTAGATTGGATCATAAAATCATAAGAATTTACTAACTGCTAAATGTTGGTATCAATATATACAGAAATATTACTGAACTAATTAATATAACTCATTAATATAACAAATTGAAGATTATGATTACATTATGAGAAAGTTATGTTAAATATTAACATGAACCTACTCTCAATTGAAAGAAAATAGATGAGAAACTAAACAAATGACAAAAATAAGTCATCCAAGGATTTTCCTCCCATGCTGGTCACCTACATAACAACCAAGCCTGTTTAAAACATAAAAAGCATTCCCAATAAAAAACCAAAAGCAAATATTCTCCCTCCTATTACTATACATGTCACAAGATGAACAAGTTAACAACATTAAGTCATAACATTAACAAAAATACATAAAGACTAACACCAAAAAAAAAAGTAAATAAAAATAAAAACTAAAAAAAACACTTGAAGTTTTTCCCAAACTACATCCCTCCATGCCATCACCAATGGTGTCATCAGACTCATCACCATCATTATTGGCATCAACTTCAGGTTTGGTATCAATAACATCTCCGAAGTCCAAGTCTTGTACAATGCCTACTAGTTCTCTTATAAATTTACTAGGTTCAAATCCATGGATTTCAAAAGGAGAAACATCTTTCTCATGGATGTCAACATCATCAAATGCTACTTCATTTCCATCACTTCCAATTTCTTCATTCTCTTCATTTCTTTGGCTATCAAGCACACTTACCCAATTTTGACTTGATGATGGTGAAACACGATGATCATTTTCTTCAATAATCCACTCATCATATAAGTAAAGTACTTCAAATAAACCTTGGTCATGCTCATCATCTCTCTTTGCTACTAGATAAGTTCTTGTGTATAAGTATTATGAAGTATACTTTTCTTACATTGAGCATTACTTTTATCAGATTTTATGGCTCATTCGTGTGTATTTGTGTTCTTTTGTGCATTTAGGGTTGTGGGGACAAGTTTGGAAGAAAGAGACCAAAAATAGATCATGGACGCAATTGTTGAGGGAATTCTTAGACCGAACAAGGATTAACCCACAAGTTGTGCTTATAGACATGTGGGTGTGTGACAACCTCCAAAATGTTCAAGTGAATACTTAAAGTGGAGGGGCACAGAGGCAGTCACACTCATATGTTCCGACTTGTGCAACATTGTCAAAAGCTTTGTCAATGTATTTGAAAGCAAGATGTGACGTGATCTACCACATGGTTGTGTGCCCAACTTGCCAGCCTCGATGAAGAAAATGAAGTCGGGAGTATTTTCAGCGAAAGTACTGTACCAGTTTACTGTAGCAAATCAATGTAGTAAAATTACTATAGAAGTTACTGTTCATAGTGCTCAGGAAAACAAAACTAGGAAATCCACACGGCCGTGTGGAAATTCCACACACCTATGTGGATGCCCGATTTCAGCCCTATAAATACCACTTTGAGGGTTTTATTTGAAGATCTTCTTCATATCTTTTGCCCATCTTTTGGGGAGAGTGCGGCTAGGGTTTTGAGTGGTTTTTGCTGGGATTTTGGAGCATTCCTACGGCATTCTACATCGAGTTTCTTTGGAGGAAAGCTATTGAAGGAGCTTTCGTCGCCATTGATTCGGCAATGTGTGCCCTAAGATTGACAAAGAAGTCTTTAGAGAAGAAAAGGCAGCTCCTCAAGACCATCGACACGGACGACAAGGGGGTTATCTCTATTGATTTCTTTCACTTACTTTTGATTTTATTATTGATTTTGTATTGCTCCATGGAAAGCTAAACCCCTAGTGGGTGCTTGAAATTCTAAACCCTAGGATGATTTTATTTCATTGACTTCTATTATGTTTCCTTTAATTGATGTTTTAATTGAGTTTCAATCTTGTGTGCTTGTTGATTTGATTTTCCCTTAGAGTGACACTAGGGTTGAGAATCTATCTAGATAATCCATTAAAGGGGTGACAACTTTATTAGGATTAAACTTAGTGAGATTGAAGAGGGTTGAGAGGGTGAGTCGAGAAGTAGCGGAACATCCCCTTTCCTTTTCGACGTGATTTATCCTACCTCCACATTCCAAGAGTTCTTTGTGGTCACGATAGAGTGAAGTACTAAGAGACAAACTCTACTGGGGCTTAGTTGCGCAAGCAACAGAGTGAAGTGTTAAGTAATCCTTAGTTCTAGGGCTTAATCATATTAGGGGTCTTTCGTCTGGACCAAAGGGTTAGATGTATATTAGGGAATAGGGTTTATCACTTGGAGTCCCTAGAGCCTCACACAGTCCCACACAGTGTCAGGTGTTGAGAGTATCCCTTTTCGCCGGGGCATAGTATAGAGGGCTAGTCACTGTTGACCTTAGGTTTGGTACCGTGTGTCTGTGGATTTCCATGACTCATTAAACTTCAATTAGGAGGCATAATATTAGTCTTGAACTTGAAACAATAGTTCTAGGGTGAGAATTGTCCGGGTACCCCATTTTACCATTGATTATCTCTCTTTACTCCTCTTGCTTGTTCTGTTCCTCTTTTACTTTTATTTGCATTAATATCTTGAATTAAATCACAAATTGGTGTTCACTCTAGCTAAATAGCAATACTTCTTGTTTTTGAACAACAATTCCCTATGGATTCAACTACCCACTCACCGGGGTATTTTATTACTTTGACGACCCGTGCACTTGCGGTACACACACGCAAGAAGTGCGTCAAGTTTTTGGCACCGTTGGCGGGGAATAGGTGTTTTGGAAGCATTTGCACTTTTCTATTTTAGCTATTAATCACTTGTTCTATTTCACACTTTCTTAATTTTCCATCATTCAATCTTGTGTATTGGTCACTAACATTTATAGAGAAAATGATCAACACAACTGAATTATTTGATACGATCGCGAGAATAGTGAAAATTTAGAACAGAAGATGAAATTGTTTATAATGCAATCAATCTCATGCTATTTCATGCAAGAACAAACCATGATTAGCTATTCTGTAGAAGAATTAGTTATAGATCATACCGATGATATTCAGAATCAAGATGGTGAGCTAGCTAGTGTGTTGAATTAGTTTGAAAAGTCGGCATTGTCATCCATGAGCTATTATCCAGAAGGAGGTTTGGAAAGGGTCCTTGCTCAATTTGATTCTTTCTGTCAAGAATAAAGGCATCAAATTTTCTCATTGGGGGTTTCAAGTATAGTCTAGGAAACTTGTGAGACAAAAAACATGGAAGTCATTGAAGATCACTCAGACCCACAAGCACAAGAGGAAGATTGCTAGACTAAAGGAGAGCAAATTGCGACCATCCATTGAAGAACCACTAGATTTGGAGCTCAAAAGTTTACCTAAACATCTGGAGTATGCCTTTCTAGAAGAAGGGTCAAAGCTCCCTGTCATTGTAGCTTCGAGTTTCTCCACAACTTAGAAAGACAAGCTCGTGAACATGTTGAAGAGGCATAAGTCTGCTATTGCTTGGAGGATTACTGATATAAAGGGTATCAATCCTTTATTTTGCACTCAAAAAATCCTAATGGAGGACAATTACAAATCTGTGATTCAACCTCAGAGAAGATTGAACCCGAACATGAAGGAAGTTGTCAAGGTAGAGGTGGTAAAACTGTTGGACGCAGGAATTATTTATCTCATCTCCGATAGTGCTTGGGTGAGCCCGACTCAAGTAGTTCCAAAGAAAGGGGGGATGACTGTGGTGAAAAATGAAAGGAATGAATTCATTCTGACCAAAATAGCTACAGGTTGGCGTGTCTGCATTGACTACAAGAGATTAAATTACGCAACTCGAAAGGATTATTTTCTATTGTCGTTTATTAATCAGATGTTAGAGTGATTGACTGGGCATAAGTTTTACTACTTCCTTGATGGTATGTCAGGATATTTTTAGATTCCTATTGCCCCAGAAGACCAAGAGAAGATAACATTTACTTGTTCCTACGGGACTTTTGCTTATAGAAGAATGCCTTTCGGATTGTGTAATGCACCAATGACATTCCAGCGTTGCATGACTGCTATTTTTGATGATCTCCTAGAGGATATCATGGAAGTGTTCATAAATGACTTCTCAGTGTTTGGTGACTCTTTTGACATTTATTTAGGAAATTTGGAGTGAGTATTGGTGAGATGTGAAGAGACAAACCTTGTTCTCAATTGGGAGAAGTGTCATTTCATTGTCCAAGAAGGCATTGTCCTTGGACATAAGATTTCCCAAATGGGGATGGAAGTCGATAAGGCAAAAATTGAGGTCATTGATAAGCTTCCTCCACCAACAAATGTGAAAGGAGTTCGTAGTTTTTTGGGGCATGTGGGATTCTACAAGCGGTTCATCAAGGATTTTTCAAAGATCACTAAACCATTGACAAAACTCCTAAAAAAGGATGCCCTTTTTGATTTTGGAAATGATTGTTTGGTTGCTTTAATCTGTTGAGAGAGAAATTAGTTCAAGCACCAATTTTGATCACACCAGATTGGAACGAATCATTCGAGCTCATGTGCGATGTGAGTTATTATGTTATCGGAGCAGTCTTGGGGCAGAGGAAGGGTAAACAGTTCCAACCAATATATTATGATAGTAAAACTCTCACAAGTGCTCAAGAGAATTACACTACCACAGAGAAAGAGTTATTAGCAGTGGTGTTCGCTTTTGACAAGTTCAAACTATACCACATTTTATCTAGGGTCACTGTATTTACAGATCACTCAGCACTTCCTTATCTCATGAACAAGGCTAATACTAAACCAAGGTTGATCCGATGGATTCTGCTTTTGCAAGAGTGACAACGCCCTTGCGTATGTCCCTCAAGTGTATGGGTTCGTCAAAGTAATAAAATCCTAGGTGAGTAGGTATCGTATCCACAGAGAGTAAGGAGTAAAAATATTTAAATTGTTTTTTAACTAAGCGAAATATGAATAGTGATTTGTGTGACAAGATGTAATGCAAACAATAGTAAAAGAGACAAGAGAGAGAGCACAAGTAAAGGAGAGGTAAGGCAATCGATATAAATGGGGTACTCGGATGTTGATCCGCCAAGGACAATCGTTTCAAGTGCAAAAACCCTCTATTAAGCTTCCTAACTAATGCATTAATGAGTCGTGGAGATCCTTTAATACATGGTCCCAAATCTAAGATCAACCATGCCTAACCCTATACATGTCCCGGAGGAGAAATTGAACAATCTCTCAACCTCGCACTCGTATAGAATTGCAATGAGTTCTAAGGATTCCAAGTGATAAATCCTCTTCCTATATATAGATCTAACCCTTTCGTCCAGAAGGAAGGCCCCTAGCCACAATTAAGCCTTAGATGCTAAAATCACTTCAACTCTTCACTCCATTGCACTCGCAACTAAGCCCCAGCGGAAGGTTATCCCTTAGCCCATTTACTCTACTATGACCGCAAATAACTCGAGAAATTGGAGGTAGAATAAATAACACCGGAGGGAAAAGGGGACGCTCTGCTACCTCTCGACTCACACTCTCAACTCTCTCCAATATAGCTTTGTCTAACTCTCATGGTGTGTCACTCACTCACAAGGGTTACCAACAAGAACTCTCAACCCTAGTGTTACTCTAAGGGAGTATTCATACAATCAATGCATTCAAGATTGGAACTCAATAAAAACATCAATTAATGAAAGCATAATAACAAGGTTCAATGAAACGAATACATCCTAGGGTTCACAATCCAAGTACCCACTAGGGGGTTTAGCTCTTCATGGAGCTAATTACAATCAATGGAATCGAATGTAAAAGCAATAAATCCATAGAAAACCCGCTCGATAGTCGTGAAGATGGTCTTCTTGAGAGTCCCCTACTCGTCCAAAGGTCCCTTTGCCCGGCCTAGGATACACCTCGCCAGATCGGTGCTGACGAAAGTTCTCCCACTAACCTTCTTCCAAAAAGAGCGTGATGTCAGAGCCTTAGAACCTCTCCCAATCCCTAGCCAATACCTCTTAAAACCTTAGCCGCAGCCCTCTCTCAAGTTGGGGAAAAGATGGAGAAAAGAATGCTAAAATCGGGGTTGAAATCGGCTTTTAAAGGGCTGGAATCGAGAATCCACACGCCCCTCTGAATATTCTACACGGGCTTGTGGAATTAACGCACGGGCGTGTGGAATTTCCTCACACCCGTGTGTCTTCTCAGGACAACTCCTTCTTTGGCCGGCTGTAAATAGTACCTGCTTATGTATTTTGCTATAGTGCCCTGCTACAGTACCGGTCCGAAACTCTCCCAAAACCATGCTTTCATCGAGGTAACGTAAATGGGCACACGTTTACGTCGTAGATCGCTTTGCTTCTTCAATAAACGACCGTGTTGGTGGAGATCTTGTAACACATGCACAAGCCGGAATACTTAGAGTGTGACTGCCTTTGTGCCCTCCAAATCATTGTCCTAGCTTGAATACAAGGAGGTTGGCACACATTCTAGCATCTTGAACCCAACTTATGTCTTCACGTTGGAACCTTCTCAAGATTTCCTCCAAATGGTGCACTCATGATCTATATTGGCTTCTTTCTCTAAGATTCGGCTTCACAATCCTATATGCATGAAAGTAACATAAATACACACGTATTAGTGTTAAAACTCGACAAAAGCAATGCTTATCATAAGGAAAGAACACTTCGCATTCTTATCGCACAAGCACTTATCAAAGAGTTTGACATGGAGATAAAAGATAAGAAAGGTACCAAAAATATAGTTGCAGACCATTTATCTCGGTTAGAGGGTTGTGTAGGACAAGAGCCATCAAACAAAGAAATTAATGATTTCTTCCCCAGGTGCATTTATATTCAGTCCAAAATTCGGCATCGAATGACACTCCATGATTCGTGGATTTTGCAAATTATTTGTCAGGGAGAGTTCTTAAGCAAGGACTCACATTCCAACAAAAGAAAAAGTTCTTCAGTGATCTAAAGAATTATTTTTGGGATGATCTATTTCTATTTCGCATATGTGCAGATCATGTGGTCCAGAGATGTGTATCACGGGAAGAAGGATGGGACATCCTTGTACATTATCATTTAGGACCTGTTGGAGGGCATTATGCTTCAAGTAGAACTACTGAGAAGGCTTTGGCTGTCGGATTTTACTGGCCAAGTTTTTTTTAGGATGCACACCAGTTTGTTCTTCGATGCGACAGCTGTCAAAGAGCAGGGAATCTTTCTCGGCGGGATGAAATGCCTCAGAATCCAATGTAATTTTGTGAGGCATTTAATGTGTGTGGCATTACCTTCATGGGGTCATTTCTGAAATCTAATGGTAATCAATATACTCTAGTGGCCGTCAACTATGTTTCCAAATGGGTGGAGGCTCAAGCTTTGCCTACTAATGATGCTATAATTGTGCTGTAATTTTTGAAGAGGCTCTTTACCCGATTTGGAATCTCGCGGATTATTATTAGTGATCGAGGAACTCATTTTTGTAACACTTATATTGAAAAGGTATTAAAGCGTTATGGAGTGCATCACCACCTCTCTACTCCTTACCACCCGCAGACTAGTGGTCTAGTGGAGGTCACTAACAGAGAGCTCAAGAGGTTCTTGATTAAATCATTGGAACTAGGGAAGCGGGATTGGTCAAAACGCTTGGATGACACACTTTGGGCTCATCGAATAGCGTACAAGACTCCGATAGGGACCACTCCCTATAACTTTATTTATGATAAATCGTGTCACTTGTCTGTGGAACTTGAGCACAAAGCATATTGGGCGATCAAGGCAATGAATTTTGATTTGAGCAAAGCGGGGGAACAAAGAATGCTTCATCTCAACAAGTTGGATAAATGGAGGTTGAAGGCATATGAGAATACTAGAATCTACAAGGAAAGAATTTGGAAGTGGCATGACAAGCATATCAAGCTACCAAAAAAGTTCAAAGTAAGTAACCAGGTTCTATTGTTCAATTCAATTCTCAGCTACATTTGTTTCTGGAGAAACTTAAGTCTAGATGGTTTGGGTCATACATTGTGACTCAAGTATCACCTGCTTTTGAAACCACCCGTCCAGAGAAAGGTACATTTAAGATGAACGGGCATCGACTCAAACCCTACTTTAGCGGCAAGGTTAGTAGCAATGATAAGGAGGTATTCTTTCTTCATGAACCTCTATGAGGTAAGTGCAGGTACGTTAAGCTTAGTGATGTTAAACAAGTGCTTCTTGGAAGGCAACCCTAGTCTTTACTATTTTTCTATGTCTTAGTCTAGTCTTTACATGTATAAAAGCTTTAGTGTTGGTGTTTTGATTTTTACATGCTATCGCTGAGTTTCTCTTATGGATCGTTGATGTTTTATTGTGCTTTGATGTGATTGGTGAAGTTTTAGGTCGTTTGAGCATGTTTCCATGAGTCTCTGGTTAGTTATTCATTGTATTAGTAGTCTCTATATAGTATAATGGTGTAGCAGACTTGTTCTACAGAGTCTGCAGTTTTTCTGAGCAATCCAGAGAAGACACACGGCCATGTTGAATTTTCACATGGGCGTGTGTTTCCATTCAGAGCTCAACTTCTCCATCTTGAGAAGACACATGGGCGTGTGAATGCCCCTGTGAGTGACCTTGTGATGGCCACATGCCCGTGTGGAATTTCCACAGGGGCGTGTGGGTGCCCCTGTGGGTCGGGCGCACGGGGATGGGTAATTTCCACAAGCCCGTGTGAATGCATTCAGAGTCCAAAGTAGCCATCCCGACAGCACACAGGGGCATGGGGTGCCCCTGTGAAGCTCCCCTGTGGAGGGATACGGGCGTGGGTAATTTTGACACGCAGGTGTGGAGGTACAAAACTCAAAAGGATGCGATTTCTCTTTAAAATCTTTTTGTACCTCTTCATTTCTAAACACTCTCACACACAAAGAATGCCTCCATTCATCTTCCTGACCTTCTTGCTCTCTATTTAAGGGGTTTTAGAGTTGTTTTCCGATTGTATTTGTGGGATCGAAAATACCCGCCCTAGCGTCGTGTCGGTAAAGAGACGCCAGGCGATATATCGAATCACAAATGTTATTTATGTCATTTTATTTTTATCTTTGTGGGCTCTTCCATTCCTAATAGAGGTAAGCCTCTATTATTAATTACCCCAGACTGAAATCTTAGGAACCTCCGATTAAAGACTCAAGTACAAGTAAAGGTAAGAAAATGTGCGAATTATAAATTTTGTTATTTATTATCATTTATATATCAACATATAACTTTATATATATATATATATATATATATATATATATATATATATATATATATATATATATATATATATATATATATCATATATCGTTGCCGCTGCCTGTGCCTTGTCACCGTATTGCCTACCTTGTTGCTGTTTTGTGATATATATCTCATTGCCGCCTTGAAGCTTGTATATTTTATAGAAATTGCTACTACCTCGAGACGAGTATTCTAGGTGTTGCTTTGGGATGAGTATATATATTTATATATTTTGTAATATTTATATATATATATATACTCATCGTGTTCACCTCCATGTGCATGTTACGACCCTTTTTTATTATTATTTTTTTATCATTGCTTGGAATCAGGACTTTTGCATAAATATATACATGAAGCATGCTTGTTCTCTTCAATATCTTGTAAGCATCTTGATTGTGAGAGTGACATCCACTAAGGTAGAGAGGATTTTTTTTATTTGATTTATTCAAGAGCCTTCAAGTATTTGATTGGGACATACATGCTTGCATGTATTTTTTTATCTAATCACCACAAAACTAGGCCCACTTAAACCTTTGTTAATGTAAAACCCACTTAATAGCCTCATTTTCTTTCCATGTAACACGTTGCTTTTGCAAGGATGACAACATCACAACCTTCCCATAGTCTTGATCCCATTTATATATGTATATATATATATATATTATTCTATAATAATAATCATCTCATTCTCATTCTTTGAAATATCCAATGCACTGCATGAGTACTTGATCTTTATGGAGAACTAACAACTCATTTCAATATTCATCCTAATTTCTGAATATTCCATTAATGAGTGAACAGGAAATTAATGGACAAATCCAATAATTATAATCAATGCTTGTACTGTTGTAAGTTATTTTTCTTGATTAATTGTTAAATCATCATGAATCCTTCAAATTTTATAACAATGTCTCCATTAATTAAGATCAAATTTCCAGATCATCTTTCTGCAATTCTCCATGCTCTTGGACTCACCAAATGACCAAGTGATCTTTTGAGGCTTTTGGGTGTCATGTAACCCTTTTCTTCCATCACATACATCTTGAAAGGTTTTTTTTTTTTGGGAAACATTTAATATTAAGAAACAAATGTTAATTAAAGACACAAAGTCATATTAAGCTCTCCAGGAACAAAACAATTCTAATCTTGAATTCAAAATTTTCAACTCTGACGCCAAACAAAGAGAAATAAAAATTCTAAAAGCACAGTAAAATAACAGAAGCAAATCCAATATCTAGTGTTACTGAATACTTTTTTATTTTATTATTATTATTATTTAAAGCAAATAATCCATTAATAAGCCACTAGCATCACGATCAGCTTCAGCAACAAAATTTACTTGAAAGGAATGAGCATGGATGAATGAGTGGTGCCAATACCTGGTTGTCCATGCTTAACAGGCTTATATGAGATTGAAAACTCAGTCAAATAGTGGCCAATCATTTCATGCTTGATTTCAACCTGGTTAAGGATTTTTTTTTATTGTAGATACCGATAATGCTGCCAATCATCTCTGGGACAATGATCATATTATGGAGGTGAGTCTTCATAGGTTCAGACTTTTCTCCAGGAGGAGCATCATGATTCGCCTTGTGAAGCTTTTTGATGAGCGCCATTGGCTTCCTCTTCAAATATCTTTGGAACTTCCTGCGAGTGCGGGAATGGATAGCTCCACAATGTGACCATCTCCTCCATGATAAATCACCTACCATTTATGCAAACATCCTCAGGATGCAGTTAGTTTGTTTCATAGAATAACTTTCATTATATGCTCATCTTCTAAAGCATCCAGTGGCTTCTTCAGCATCCGAGATCACTTTCCCAGCCTCTCCATCCTGGACTTTTCTGTTGGAGATCCAATACAAGATATTCATTTTCTCCCTTAGGGCATCGATCCCATCACTCTAAGAACACATGCATTGCAGTACTAAGCAAGATTCTTTCTCCATGAACCGACTTCCTTTCCAGTATTTGTAGCAAGATTCCTTCTTTATCTTCTATTTAGACTCTTAGCGAGTGTTATCCTTTGTCGGAGATGTGGATCCACTCAGTTCGAAAGTCACATTTGTTAGATGATTTATGGTGAAGTAAAGCCTCATCTTCATCCTTAATCTTGAATTCCAGTGACTAAAAACCGAAGCTGAGCCCCGATTCCTTCAACACTATGTCATTCAAGAAATCCACAAGACCCGAACTATCAACACAACCAATGGATGGCTCCAACATTACATCTGGGATCTCCCTGGAAGTCTCCTCATTGATGGTGGAATGGTTCGGTAGAAAGGTAAGAAGATTTAACATTTAAACAAACTCATTGGATCCAAATAATTGGCTTCATCAATTCCTCAAAATTTTATAATGAGTAAGTTGCCACTACGATCAGGCATCTCAAGAGCAACAAAATAAATCTTGTTACAGATAAAGAAAGCATCTCAGGTAGCCATCTCATTGATATGATCATTCCCAAGAGACGATTTTACATCATTGGGAACTTGGGATTAGTGTGAGACAAAGAACTTCTTGAAAACTCTAGATCACACACTTTGCTTCCCATGCTAATAAAAATAGCATAGGACTTAGATCGAACACCAGCTCTTCGACAGATGAGGAGAGGCTTGGAAATCCTAATGTCTTGAAGGCACGGGTGTGAAGAAACTTTAGCAAAATAGTATCATTCTCCTTGTTGCCGGGCCGAAGAATACCCTTAGATAAACACGTACTCAGATAGCAACATCAGGGTGCCTTTTCGTTGCTACGTGGGCAGTGATTTCTTAGGCTCTTTCATCTTCTTCCCTGCTTCTTCATGCTTTGACTCCTCCATCTTTACAGCCTCTTCATCCTTTAACTCCTTCATCTTCACAATCTCTTCTAGTTTCTTAAGCTTCTCAGTCTTCGTGGACACCTCATCACGAATAACAAACAAGTAGCGAGGAACAATAATGGTGAACATGGCAGCAACAACAATAACGATGGAAGCATCATTGACAGGTAGCAATGACAACTATGTTGGCAGGCAACAGCGGCAGCTGTTGATGAAAAAATTAGGATTGAAGCCACAGACACCGTCGAGGTTTAGGTGTTCGACAAAATGCCTTCCTGGTTTCTAGACAACCAAGGTGTTTGAAGAAATGTTTCTTTTCACACTCACACACATCAAGACACTAAGACTTTTCAAAAGAAATATGACAGCTAATCAACACCCAGCTTTTACTAGCATTATATAGTCAAACAAACAAAAGCAAAACATAATAAACTATTCAGCCAATTGATGTAAGATACTCCTGACCACCCATTGGCTGCAACCCATTTCTAAACCCATGCCAGTGGCTGGGCACAAACAAAGAGGGATTACAAAACATTTAATGTTCCCCCTTCACAAACGCAAATAGTACATACATAGACAAGTCTTCCATGCTAATGCACGACCAACTCCACTGACCTCCATGTTTCACCGAATTGTCAGCACCCTTTTCAGGTCTCATCACATCTCCAGCTTCAGTTAACATTAATACCCCTCCTTGAGTGAAGCATGCGCAGCCCCAGCTGCTCTCTGAACTTCCCATGTATGTTAGAACCCAAAGGCTTGGTGAAGATGTCAGCTAGCTGGTCATCAGTTTGACAGTGATGCAAAGAAATTAGTCTGTCTCCAACTAGGCTTCGAATTAAATGGAAACAAACATGGATGCGCTTTGTTCTATCGTGATGAGTTGGATTCCTTGCCACATCAATTACAGACATATTATCACACCCCAATTTGGTTGGTTTGTCATTTTCTTCCCAAATATCATGCAGCACCCTCCTATGCCAGACAACTTGACATGCAGCAGCAGTACAAGCTATGTACTCTGCCTCAATAGTGGACAATGCAATAATCTCCTGCTTCTTGGAACCTCATGAGACGGCACTACGTCCTAATAAACATAACATGCCTGATGTGCTCTTTCGATCAGCTCTGGACCCTCCCCAGTCACTATCTGTGTAGGCCTCTAGAGTATTTGCATCGTTATGTGAATATCACAGCCCCAAATTCACAGAGCCGACAGGATACCTTAGTACCCTTTTGACAACACTAAAGTGCCTCTTGTGAGTCTTACTCATGAACCTGGACTGGAAATTCACAGAGAAAATAATGTCTAGTCTTGTGTGAGTGATGTAAAGCAATCTACCAATTATACTTCTGAATAATCCAGGGTCTGCAAATTCTTCACTCTCATCTTCTTGTAGCTTCTCGTTTGGTGCCATGGGAGTTGACATTGGCTTGCATTGAGTTATTTTAGATCACGTAGCAAATTCACAATATAACTCCTCTGACATAAGAAGATACCATCTCTCCTTTGCTTCACTTCCAATCCTAGAAAGAGACCCATTTCACCTAAGTCAGTCATACTGAAAGTCTGCATCATTTCCTTCTTGAATTCATCGAGCATTTCAGAAGAGGAGCTAGTGTAAACAATATCATCTACGTACAGACTTATCACTAGCATTTCACCACCCTTTCCTTGTCTCCTGTAGAGTGTATGTTCACTCTCACTTTTTCCAAACCCCATGTCCTTGAAGTACTGATTAATCCGAGAATACCAAGCCCTCAATGGCTGCTTCAGGCCATAGATCGCCTTGTTTAACTTACACACTAGATGCACTTTTCCTTTGACAATGTATCCCTATGGTTGTGTGACATATACATCCTCATGAATTTCTCCATTGAGGAAAGCCGATTTCACATTAAGATGACATACCTTCCAACCAGAGTGAGCGCCAAGATCAAGTAACACTCTAATCGTTTCCAGTCGAGCGATAGGGGAAAACACTTCCTCATAATCGATTCCTTGCTGCTGTGCATAGCCTTTGGCCTCGCTCAACTACACCATTTTGCTGGGGTGTATAAGGTGCTGTTAGCTCTCGTTTAATCCCCAAAATTTCACAATACTTCTGAAACTCTAGTAACATAAACTCTCCACCTCTGTAGCTTCTTGCAACTTTAAGCTTCCTCCCTGTCTGCCTTTCAATCAATATATGAAAGTTCTTGAATTGTTGTAGAGCTTCGGACTTGTTCTTGAGGAAGTACACCCAGCTCCACCTACTAAAATCATCAACTAGTAAGAAAAAGTATTTACTCTCACCCAGAGAAGCTTCACTCATTGGCCGCACAGATCCATATGCACAAGCTGTAGGCATGAGGTACTTCTCCGAGACGAGCCACTAGGGAAGCTGGTCCTTGTCTACTTAGCCACAGCACAATGCTCACATTGTGGTCCCTGCTTCATATCCAGCAATTCTGTCACCATGTTCTTGTGTGCCATAATCAATAGACTTCGGTAAATTAAGTATCCCAGGCGCAAATGCCATAACACCGAGGTTGAATAACTCGTCACTGGTACATTTAATCTCACAATGCTAGAGACATCAATAGGGAATATATTGTTCCTTGATTTCTGAATCTTGATCACCTGTCTTTTTGTGTGATTATCAGTGATAGCGCAGCTGTCTTGATTGAACACCACAGAGTATTCTCTCGCAAGCAACTGCCCCACACTTAAGAGGTTGTGGGCCAAACCCGGCACAAATTGCACACCCTGGAGCTGCTTCAATTCACCCGTCTGAGTACGCACAGTTAGTGTGCCCACTCCTCCGACCATCATTTCCTTGTCGTTCCCGAGCCTCACGTTTATCTTCTGAGCTTCATCTGGGCTGTTGAACAGGCTCCTGTCCCCAGTCATGTGATTAGAGCAGCCGCTGTCGACTAGCCACACTGAAGATGAGGGGGCTTAAGACGCATTGCTTAATACTTGTGATGAATTGCTTGCCATGAATACGTTGTTGGTCTCCTTCTCCTCGACAACCATACTGGCTTCCTTCTCAAGTTGTTTCTCTCTTGCCCAGTAGTTAGCTTTTATGTAGCCGAACTTCTTACAGTGGAAACACTGCACTTGGCTCTTGTTCTCTGCGTTACATCTACAACCTCCTCGGCCTCTTTATCTTCCCCGGGTGCCACATCTTCCTCGGCCTCTTCCATCATCCCGGGCGTTACTCTTTGGGCTCTCTCCTTTGCTACTACCAGCGCTTGAGGGTTCTCCTTTGATCAACAGTGCCTTCTCACCCACTATAGCAGCTGCGTGATCTACTCTAACCTCATGGGCCAGCATAGTTCTCCTAAGATCATCGAGAGATAGCTTTGAGATCTCCTTGGATTCTTCGATTGCCACAGCTACAAAGTCGAACTTGCGTGCCAGGCTTCTCAATACCTTGGAAACAACCTCAGGTTCTTTGAGCTCATGACCAAGCGCTCGGATCTGGCTGACGGCAACGATGACTCGAGATACATAAGTTTGGATACTTTCAGAGTCCTCAATTTGTAATGTTTTAAACTCCTAACGAAGGGCCTAAATCCTCACAGGCCGAACTTTCTCAGGATGTCCCAAGCTACGTGGGCTGTCTTCGCTTCTAAAATGCGATCCAGATTTGAGCCGTCTACTGCCTGTTGTATCAAACTCAATGCTTTAGTGTCACATTTCCTATTCTCCTTCTCTACTGCTTCATCCTTTCTCCACAAGGTCCCACACCTCCTGGACCTAAACACTGTCTTCATCCGAAGACTCCACCGCCCGTACTCAGCTCCTGAAAACACCGAACATAGGCTTGGGATAGTGATACCGGAGAATTGTTGGCCGCCATTCACCAAGTTGGGCTCTGATACCACAATGTTGATGAAAAAACTAGGATTGAAGCCACAGAAACCATTGAGGTTCAGGTGTTCGACAAAATGCCTCCCTGGTTTCTAGACAACCAAGGTGTTTGAAGGAATGTCTCTTTTCACACTCACACACAGTAGGACACTAAGACTTTTCAAAAGAAATATGACAGCCAATCAACACCCAGCTTTTACTAGCATTATATAGTTAAATAAACAAAAGCAAAACATAATAAACTATTCAGCCAATAGATGTAAGATACTACTGACCACCCATTGGCTGTAACCCATTTCTAAATCCATGACAGTGGCTAGGCGCAAACAAAGAGGGATTACAAAACATTTGACGTTCCCCTTCACAAACACAACAGTACATACATAGACAAATCTTCCATGCTAATGCACGACCAACTCAGCTGACCTCCACGTTTCATCGAATTGTCAGCACCCTCTTCAGGTCTCGTCCCATCTCCAACTTCAATCAACATCAACAGCAGCAACGTCGTGCGGTGGTTCTCTTTTTTTCATATAGATATATATAGGTTTACGAGGAGATCCAGACCTTCTTCTTCTCCTGTTGTCTTCTTCAAATCCTCCTTCTTTAGTCTTCTCCTTCCGTCCATCTTTCTTCTTCAATCGTCTCTTTCGTCTTTCTCCTTCTTTAGTCTTCACTCCTTTTTAAAGTAGTTTTCATTAGCCGTTCACATTTACGTGGGAACTGTTATATCAAACGTGAAGCCGTGAGACGGTTGCACCCATCGTGGGACGACGTTGCCACAGCCACACACGTCCCGACGTTTACGTTCTAATTTAAATTTGATTAAAATAATTTCATTTTTAATTTTAGTTTTTAAATTATTTTTTTTATTTTTTAATGTTTTTATTTTTTATTTTAATTTTTTTTAACGAATTTTAAGATATATTCTCAATTTAATTTAATTTAATTTAATTTATTATTTTTATTATATATAAAATATTCACTTTTCTATTAATTAATTTTTAAATTTTTTTAATTTTTAATTTTTAATTTTTCTTTTTATTTTTTTTATTTTTTTAAATATTATTGCTTTATTTTAAATATTGTTTTATCTAATTTGATTTTTTTATTTTGATTTTTTTATATACATATATGTTTTTTTGTTATATGATTTTTTTTTATCAAATTTGATTGATATATATATATATATATATATATATATATATATATATATATATATATATATATATATATATATATATATATATATATATATATATATATATATATATATTATTAGTATTTAATTTGATTTGATTTATACGTATGTATATATATGTTTTATCATCTTATTTGATTTTATTTTATTTTGGTATCATAATATTTTATCGGTTTGATTTGTATTCTTATTAGTATTTTTTTTTATTTTATTTTATTATATATATTATCGGATTTATTTATTTTAATTATATATATATATATATATATATATATATATATATATATATATATATATATATATATATATATATATATATACAATATATTTGTCTGAGTTGATTTATTTTATTTTAATTTATCTTATTATATATACATATATATTATTCGATTTGGTTTATTTTATTTTATTTTATTTTGTCTTTATCTTATTTTATTTTTTTAGCTTATTTAAAATAAAATTTCTTAAAATTTTGTTTTATTCATTATATATATATATATATATTTGCCTCTTGATTTGTATTCATGGCTGATCGTGGGATTTCAATAGCTGATTTTGAAATTCAAATATTTTTATATCACCTCGAGATATGTGCTCTCAGCTGATCTTAGGGTTTGTGTATTTTGGATCGACTTGAGATCGGTGCTGTTAGCTGATCCGGAGATTTGAATATTCAGATCACCTAGAAATATCTGTTCTTGGCTAATCATGAGATTTTAATATTTTACAGCACCTCGAGATCGATCGTCTTAACTGATCTTGAGATTTTACTATGTTAGACAGCCTCGAGATCTGTGCTCAAGGCTGACCTTGAGATTTGGATATTTTGGATCACCTCAAGAGCTATGCTTTCGGCTGATAATGAGATTTGTGTATTTTGGACCACCTAGAGATCTGTGCTCTCCACTGGTCTTGAGATTTGGATATTTTGGATCGCCTCGAGGTATGTGCTCTTGGTTAATCCTTAGATTTGAATATTTTATATCACCTCGAGATCTATGCTCTCGGCTGATATTGAGATTTGAATATTTTTAGATCGGCTCGAGATCAGTGCTCTAGGCTAATCCTAAGATTTGAGTATTTTAGACTGCCTCGAGATCTGTGCTCTTGGCTAATCTTGACATGTGGATATTTTGTATATTTTGGATCTCTTTGAGATCGGTACTATTAGTTGATCTAGATATTTGAATATTTTTAGATTGCCTCGCGATCTATGCTCTAGGCTGATCTTGGAATTTGAATATTTTTAGATCGCCTTGAGATATGTGCTCTAGGCTGATCTTGGGATTTGGGTATTTTTAGATCACCTCGAGATCTGTGCTCTCGGTAAATCTTAATATTTGAGTATTTTAGATCACCTCGAGATCTATGCTCTCGGATGATCTTAAGATTTAGATATTTTGGATCATCTCGAGAAATGTGCTCTCGGCTGATCCTGAGATTAAAGTATTTTAGACCACCTCGAGATATGTGCTCTTAGCTTGTCTTGATATTTGGATATTTTGTAATTTTTTATTTAATTAGGAGATGCATTTAAATAAATTATTATTATTATTATTATTATTATTATATAAACTAATGCCCCCTTCATACTTCTCTCACGAAAAACTTTCGTGAGATTGAGTGAGAGAAGTAGGAACTCCAAAAATTTTCAGATATCATGACCAAACATGTTATTAATTCATGAAAAGAAAGCTTTGAGATAACATGTCATACATTTCATCATAAACAAATGTACATAAAAGTAAATGTTTGCCTCAGGAAGTACGTGTAATAGTACATGACCGGTCTAACTTCTTCTCTTTCATTTTTCTTTATTTTTTGTTTATTATTTTAAGGGACCATTAATAGGTGGCATGGGTCTTTCTCCATTAGCATCAATGAGTTGGTTTGCACCTCCTTTGTAGATGATCTCCACGACATATGGACCTTCCCAATTTGCTTTGAACTTGCCCCTAACTTGTTGGTAATGATAAGTCTTAG